>NC_057804.1:527300229-527355239 GCF_018294505.1 Triticum aestivum | reverse complement strand
ATCAGCTTTAGTAAGCAGCAGTAGTGAAGGAATCGCGTTCAGTTAACAGCCATCAATCAATCGCTCGGGTTTAGTACGTAGGCGAATGCCTCACTCGGGTTCAGTTAGAGCCCAACGCCTCGCACCCACGTGCGTACGTGTACGAGAGAAATGTGAATAGCTCGGCCCCTGACCACCCACCGTACCGGGAACTACCACATAATTGTCGCGCCCTCGCTTCTAGCACAGTTTTTTCCGTCATGGACGGCCCAAAGAATGTCATGCAGCTGCGTCTCTGGCCTGCCCACGACGAAAAGCCCATTTTCTATCATGATTTTTTTTCATAGAAGTAGGATCCCACCACATCTATGATGATACCGGGTTTTGTCACAATTATGTCATAGAAGTGTCATAAGCATGATAGAAAAAAATTCGTTCGGCCCAAAATGTCACGGATGTATCTTTTTTTAGTGGTATAAGGAGTAGATAACTCATGAGTAATACCAAGTTCATCAAGATAGTCATCAAGACCAGTGTTCTTGAACTCAGTTCCAATGTCACTTCTGATGTGCTTGATCTTCACACCAAAGTTGGTTGAAGTCCTCGAGGAAAAACGTTTGAAGACTTCCTGCACTTCACGTTTGTAAGTGATGATATGCACCCATGTGCAACGAGAATAATCATCAACAATAACAAAGCCATATAAAGATGCTTCATTGGTGAATGAGGAATAATGATTAGGGCCAAAGATATCCATGTGAAGCAATTCAAATGGACGAGTGGTAGTCATGATAGTCTTTGCGGGATGCTTGGCCTTGATCGTCTATCCAGCTTCACATGCTCCACACAGGTGATCCTTGAGGAATTTGACATCCTCGATGCCAATGACATGCTTTTTCTTCGTGAGAGTGTGCAAGTTCCTCATGCCAGCATGATCGAGTCATCGATGCCATAGCCAGCCTTCTAAAGCTTTTGCAAGTAGACATGTGACAGGTTGTAGTCCTGTAGAAAAATTAACAATATACAAATCTCCTCTCCTAAAGCCTTTGAAGACTTTGGACTCACATGATCACAACAGAATGATATTTTCCAAAGATAACAACCATATCAAGATCACAAAGCATTGAGACTCACATGAGGTTGAATCCTAAGGACTCCACAAGCATGACTTTGTCCATGTGTCGATCCTTTGAGATCGCAACCTTACCTAGACCCAATACCTTGCTTTTGCCTTTGTTAGTGTAGGTGATATGCTTCAGATGCGATGGAGATAAAGCAGTGTCCATCAATAGGTTCTTGTCACCAGTCATGTGATTTGTACATCCACTATCGAGGACCCACTCAGTGGCTTTGGGTTGATCATCCTGCAGATGAATTAGTGCAGCTTACGAACTCATATACATCATCAGTGAAGAATATTACATCAAATTCATCATATAAATTTCATCACGCAATAAAATAGATATAGCAGTATGAGGACGTGAGAAATGAAATTTCATTTCTTCATGATTAGCTTGCGTCCTTTCAAGCATATTCAGGTCTCCAGCAAATTCTTCAGACATTTAAGTTCGTCTGGAGACCTGACCCTGCAAAAGAGATTAGTTCCTTTTCTTCACTACCCACATCTGGAGGGGTGGCAAAGAGTTCATCATTCTACGAGCTCCATAAGAGAAAGGTGGCATAGATGCCAATCCATTTTATTTCACATAAGAGGGGTTAGGGTAAGCATATGAATATGCAAAGAAATTCTTCGAGGATTTATGAACATAATGGTTTGAAGAATAATGCACATATTCATAGCCCTTAGATCTTCCCTGCGAAATGGAAGTGTTAGCACGACGATGTTCATATGAGGACTTTGATCCATGTGAGGAATTTGATCCACGTGAGGAATGTGGTCCATATGAGGACTTGAATCCATATGAAGACTTTGGTTCATATGAAGAATTTGATTTGGGGTTCCTATTCTTCATAGGTGGTGTCATGATGACATTCACCTGAAGACTTTGAAGGCACCTTTTAGGAACCCAGATTTTCTTCATAGGGGGACCATTCCTGCAGTTAGTGCCAACATATCTAGCAAATACTTCACCATTCTGATTCTTGAACAGCTTATAGTTGGAGTCAAATGACACATCAGAAGAATATGAAGATTCACATGTAAAGCCAGATAAAGTGGATGGATCTACAAGAGGTCCCTTTGCAGCAACCCATGAGGTTTTGGATACTGCTCAGGCTTCCAGTATGTTCTGTGAGCACTGAGTTTCCTCTCAAAGGCAATACCCTCTTTCCTAGGGTTCCTATTGAGGATCTGCTTTTTAAGCACATCACACAGTGCCTGATGCCCTTTGAGGCTTTTGTACATGCCTGGCATATACAATTCCTTCAGCCCTGCATTGTCAGTGATACTAGCAGCATCCTCAGATGAGGAAATAGTGATAGTAGAGACATGAGAAGAAATTGCAGCAACAGAAGCATTTGAACTTTCAGGTGAAGAATTAGCAGATTCACGTTCAATGCACTTCAAACTTGGAGGAATGAATTCTTCCCGAGCTGCGCTGATCTATTGAGCAAGTAATAAATCACACTCCTTCTAAAGATCTTCATAACTCACCCTTAGCTTCTTAAGGTCATGCTTTCTCTGGAGAAATTCATAAGAAAGCTTCTCATGATCAGATAAGAGAGTGTTATGATGACTTTGAAGGTTATCAAACTTAGATTGAAGTCTCTGTAGATTTTCAGTCAAAATTTTAGTGCGATCCATTTCTTCACCCAACATATCATCGCTCTTGTCTAGCATATTTGAACCTTTTCAAAAGCCTTTTGTTGTTTTACAGCAATTTTAGCAAGTTTAGAGTAGCTAGGCTTGAGATTTTCATCAGATTCATCCTCGCCTCATTCAGAGGAGGGGTATCTGAGTACGTTGGAACCCTTTGCCATGAAGCAATAGGTGGGAGCATAGCCATCATCATCGTTGTCATCAGCCGTGTTGGAGAAGTCATTCTACTCAGAGTCGAAGATGGACTTGGTGACGAATGCAGTACCGAGGACTAGGCTCGCCACACCAGATTCTGACTCCTCAAATGACTCCTCTTCCTCATTTTCCTCTGATTCAGCCTCAGAGTCCATTTCCTTGCCAATGAATGTCCGAGCCTTCTTGGAGCTGCTCTTCTTGTCAAATGAAGACTTCGAGGATTTTGATGATGAGGACTTTGAAGATTTCTTTTTCTTCTTTGAATCGTCAGAACTGTAATCCTTGTATTTATTCTTCTTTGATTCCTTTTCCCACTGAGGACAATCTTGAATATAGTGACCAGGTTTCTTTCATTTGTGGCAAGTTCTCTTCTTGTAGTCACGATTTGAGGAACCTGATCTCATGTCATCATTTCTTGAGGATTTACCAAAGCGACCACGTCTTCAGAACTTCTAGAATTTCCTCATGAGCATTGCTAGCTCCTGCCTCAGTTCTTCAGGATAACCAAGGATGCTACCAGAATCCTCACCTTCAGATTCAGATACTGCCTTGGCCTTCAAAGCGCGTGATCTGCCATAGCTCGGACCATAGATATCTCTCTTCTCAGCAAGCTGGAACTCATGAGTGTTTAGCCTCTTGAGGATATCAGCGGGATCAAGTGACTTGTAGTCTCCATGTTCTTGTATCATCAATGCAAGGGTGTCAAATGAGGAATCAAGCTATCGAAACAATTTCTTCACCACCTCATGATCGGTGATGTTAGTGGCACCAAGTGCTTGAAGCTCATTTGAAATGTCAATGAGGCGATCAAAGGTTTGCTGAACATTTTCATTGTCGAGTCTTTTGAAGCGATTGAAGAGATTGCAGAGAACGTCAACTCGAGAGTCATGCTATGTTGAGACTCCTTCATTTACCTTGGACAGTCTATCCCAGATAAGCTTTGCTATCTACAAAGCACTCACTCTGCCATACTGCCCTTTGCCCAGACAGCCACATATGATGTTTTTCACTTGAGAATCGAGTTGCTTGAATCTCTTCATGTCAGTAGCACTGATGGTAGGAGTCAAAGAGGGAACACCATTTTCCACAACGTACCAGAGATTGTTGTCAATTGCCTCAAGATGCATGCGCATCTTATTCTTCTAGTAGGGGTAGTCCATCCCATCGAAGGTAGGACACCCAGCAGAGACCTTGATCATACCTGCGGTCGACATAACTAAAACTCCAGGCGGTTAAACCAAAATCACACAGAACAAGGGAGTACCTTGCTCTGATACCAATTGAAAGTGCGTTATATCGGCTAGAGGGGGTGAATAGGCTATTTTTACAAATTCGTCACTGCGGAATTTCACAGTGAGGAAATTCCTAAGTCACGAACGACTAGCAGCGGAATAAATACTTAGATGCAAGCATAACATAACAGAAGCACAGTCATCATGATGAAATGAAAAAGCGTAAACACAGGATAAGCAGGCTGAAGACAAACTGTCTGAAGAAATTGAACTGAGGAAATTGAGAAAGTCTTCAGTCAAAGTCTTCAAATAGTAACGATCAAGCACACAACACATTAATGAGGAAACGAAAGAGTTGAGGAAATGGAACCAGTTAGCTCGGTGAAGACAGTGATTCGGTAGACCAGTTCCAAGTGTTGTGACAGTTGTACGTCTGGTTGGTGCAGCTAGGTATTTAAACCTGAGGACACACAGTCCTCACCGTATTCTCCTTGAGCTAAGATCACACAGACCTCACCCAATCACTCGTGGTAAGTCTTCAGGTGACTTCCAAACCTTCACAAACTTGGTCACTCGGTGATCCACAATTTCCTCTTGGATGCTCTAGACCATGACACCTAACCGTCTGGAAGATGCACAACCTTCAAAGGTAACAAGCATCAGATCCACACAGGAAAAATCTCTTCAGTGATGTTCAATCACTTTGGGTTTGTAGGTGTTTGGGTTTGGGTTTTCCTCACTTGATGATTTTTGCTCAAAGTCCTCGAAGGATGGGATGCTCTCAATGACAAGTGTCAGTTTCTCTCGGAGTAGCCAACTAGCTAGTGGTTGTAGGGGGCAGCTATTTATAGCCTAGGGAGCAGCCCGACATGATAAGACATAAATGCCCTTCAATGATATGACCGTTAGGTGTATAAATATTTTGGGACAGCTAGCGCATAGTGTCGGATTGTGAGATCCTCAAACCCTTGAGAGGTTCGAACTCTGGGGTGCGTGCGGAGATCTCAACCTACCCAGCCTGCCTACTCGCGATCCTCCTAAGCCTAGCATGTCAAGCTCAAATGGACAAAGAGACACGGCAGTTTATACTGGTTCGGGCCACCGTTGTGGTGTAATACCCTAATCCAGTGTGGTGTGGTGGATTGCCTCGGAGGGCTGAGGATGAACTAGTACAGTGGATGAACAAGCCTCAGGAGGTGAGGTGTTCTTGGGCTGGTGTGGCGTATGCTCGCTCTACTTGTTCTGATTTCGTCCCCCTCCTATGGTGGTGGCTAGTCCTATTTATAGTGGCCTTGGTCCTCTTCCCAAATATGGGCGGGAAGGGATTCCACAACGGCCGTATTTGAAAGGGGACAAGTAGTACAGTCTATCCTGAGAAAAGTGGTCTTCGCCTGCGAAAAGCCTCTGGTCATGACGCTGCGGTGGGCTCGTCGATGACCTCTGTCCTGCCGTCCTGGCGGTCTTGGTCTCATTGCACCAGAATTGAAACCTTTGGCTGATTCCTCGGGACTCCGCGCCTGCGCCCTGCTTCCTTTGCACCAAAGAGGAAACCTACGCTGTGCGCCCGCCTGGCGCCCGCCTGGCCTTGGTCGTCACGGCTCACATCAGTTGAGCCTCGTGAGGCAACTTGCATAGAACTCTCCGCCCCTCAGGAGCCGACCTGAGGAGGCCGATTCCTTCGGGGGTCTTGGCATCGCCCGCCTCGTGAGGCTTGGCCCCTCGCGAGGGTCTTGTGTTGCTGATGTTGAAGCCGGGACGTACCAGGCCGTTGATGAAGCCGCGCAGTGGGCCGCAGGAAGGTAGGGCTGGATACCCCCAAATCTAGGACGCCGACAGTAGCCCCCAGGCCCAAGGCGCGCACGGACTTGGGTTCCAGGCAAAGCCAAAGGGCAAGTGTGGAGCACAGTGGGCCCTAACCGCCTGCGGCCTTGATGACGCGTGGCGATTGATGGGATGTGGGCGACTCCGCTTCCCGATGCTGCCTCGGCAACTGCTCGACTTGACTGGTCGATGCGGCACGCAGAAATTCATGATGGCGTGAGGTCGTGGAGGCCGGCGATTGGCCTCCCTTGGCTATAAATGTGAGGGAGGGGCAGAGCCCCCCGCCCATCTTTCCTTCGTCTTGCTCCTGCCTGCTTTCCTCCTCTCCGTCTTGCTCCCATGGCGTCGCCGAAGAGGTTTTCAGCAGCCGAGAAGGGGAAGTCCTCCAAGGAGGGGCCAGCTTCTCCTCCTCCCAAGAGGGGCCGCGACCGTCCCCGCAAGCACCCCGCAGTCCCTCCTGCAGCTTCTAGGGGGCGTGGGTGCACGCTCCCCAGAGGCAGCGTTGCTCTAGGCACCCTAAATGGCACATCTTCCCGCAGCGGGGGCCACCGGCGTCGGAACAGCCCCCATGATGACGGGAGGCGCGCTGTGATCATGCGCCCTCCTCGGCCGCGCTTTTCCTCACTTGACGTGCTCCCTGAGTTCGTGGTGTGGTCGGAGAGCTCGGCTGGCACCTCGCTTCGCCTCCCACACTTCTTCTTTGGCGAGCTTCTTTCTTCGGGGCCCAATGGTCTCTGGCTGCAGGCTAACGGTTGCTGCAGCAGGGCTTCATGGGTTGGTACCGAGGTCACCGCCTCCGGTAGCGTGGTCCTAACCCGCGGCTGGCAGACCTTCGCCCGCACGCGTGGCCTGGGCGGAAGGTACACCCTCCAATTCAAGTACGATGGCATGGCGACCCTCTATGTGAGGGTGTTCAGGGAGGACTGCCGCCGCATGGGATGCTGCCCGGAGGATGCAGCGACAACGACGGTGGCAACGGCAAGCACGACGGCAGCTCTTCCTCGGATCAGAGCTCGAGCAGTGGCGGCTACGACCGGCCCCCACGTCGTCGTGCTCGGGTCGAGGATGTCGGGGGTTCATCCCGCCACGGCGCTCCAGTGAAGCTGGAGAGGAGCCCGGCGTCAAGCTGAGGGCCGGCGAACTTGGACTCAAGGCCGGCGGCCCCAGGTCACCTATGGGAGAACTGGTGGAGCGTCGGGTCACCTTGAGGCGCTGCTTAAGGATGCGATGCAGGTGCTGATCTTGTACACCTTCGGTCCCTCTTTGTTTAGCCTTTCCTTTCTCCTACAATCCCAAAAAAGGGAGATGTACCCCGCGGGGGCGTGTAATGAACTGTTGATGTTATGCCTTGTCACGCCCAATATGCGGTTCTATCCTTGGTGGGACCTTCGAGTCTCTTTAGGATAGTATCGCATATTGGGTGTGACATGCCCAAGATGTGACCCTATCCTAAAGGAACTCAAGGGTCCCACCAAGGATAGAAGCGCATCTTGGGCGTGACATGCCTTTTATGCTATAATTTTCATCTTGATGCTGTGCTGTAATGTTTGCGATCTGAGTGAGTTAAGGTAGGGAAGCTTAGCTTGGTGTGTGCAGTCGTTTTTCGCCTCACGAGAACCTGACCTCAGGTACTTGATGGGGTCCCCTTTGCTACCTCTTGAGCACTGCGTTGGTTTTCCCTTGAAGAGGAAAGGGTGATGCAGCAAAGTAGCGTAAGTATTTCCCTCGGTTTTTGAGAACCAAGGTATCAATCTAGTCGGAGGCTCCTCAAAAGTCCACGCACCTACACAAACAAACAATAACCTCGCAACCGATGCGATAAAGGGGTTGTCAATCCCTTCACGGAAACTTGCGAAAGTGAGATCTGATAGAGATAATAAGATAAAATAAATATTTCTGGTATTTTTATGATATAGATTGGAAAGTAAAAGATGCAAATAAAAGTAGATCAGAAACTTATATGATAAAAGATAGACATGGGGGCCATAGGTTTCACTAGTGGCTTCTCTCAAGATAGCATAAGTATTACGTTGGGTAAACAAATTACTTTCGAGCAATTGATAGAAAAGTGCATAGTTATGAGAATATCTAGGCATGATCATGTATATAGGCATCACATCCGCAACAAGTAGATCGAAACGATTCTGCATCTACTACTATTACTCCACACATCGATCGACTCCTGCTTGCATCTAGAGTATTAAGTTCGTAAGAACATAGTAACGCATTAAGAAAGATGACATGATGTAGAGTGATAAACTCAAGCAATATGATATAAACCCCATCTTTTTATCCTCGATGGCAACAATACAATACGTGCCTTGCTGCCCCTGCTGTCACTGGGAAAGGACACCGCAAGATTGAACCCAAAGCTAAGCACTTCTCCCATTGCAAGAAAGATCAATCTAGTAGGCCAAACCAAATTGATAATTCAAAGAGACTTGCAAAGATAACTAATCACACATAAAAGAATTCAGAGGAGATTCAAATATTTCTCATAGATAAACTTGATCATAAACCCACAATTCATCGAATCTCGACAAACACACCGCAAAAAGAGTTACATCGAATAGATCTCCAAGAAGATGGAGGAGAACTTTGTATTGAGATTCAAAGAGAGAGAAGAAGCCATCTAGCTAATAACTATGGACCCGAAGGTCGGTGGTAAACTACTCACGACTCATCGGAGAGGCCTTGGAGATGATGTAGAGGCCCTCTCTGGTCGATTCCCCCTCCGATGTAGCGTCGGCGAAGGCTCCAAGATCGGATCTCGCGGATACAGAAGGTTGCGGCGGTGGAATTAGGTTTTCGTGGTGGTCCTTGATGTTTTCAGGGTACGTGGATATATATAGGAGGAAGAAGTAGGTCGGTTGAGCCACAAGGGCCCCACGAGGGTGGGGGGCATGCCCACCCCCTTAGGGCGCACCGGGAACCCTCGTGGCTGCCTCGTTTGCTGTTTGATGTCACTCCAAGTCTCCTGGAATGCGTTTGTTCCAAAAAGATCGCTCCCGAAGGTTTCATTCCGTTTGGACTCCGTTTGATATTCCTTTTCTTCGGAACACTGAAATAGGCAAAAAAATAACAATTCGGGTTGGGCCTCCGGTTAGTAGGTTAGTCCCAAAATGATATAAAAGTGTAAAGTAAAGCCCATGAACATCCAAAACGGGTAATATAATAGCATGGAACAATCAAAAATTATAGATACATTGGAGACGTATCAAGCATCCCCAAGCTTAAGTCCTGCTCGTCCTCAAGTAGGTAAATGATAAAAACAGAATTTTTGATGTGGAATGCTCCCTAGCATAATTCTCAATGTAATTTTCTTCATTGTGGCATGAATGTTCAGATCCAAATGATTCAAAATAAAAGTTTATATTGACATAAGAAATAGTAATACTTCAAGCATACTAACAAGGCAATCATGTCTTCTCAAAATAACATGGCTTTAGAAGGTTCATCCCTACAAAATCATAGTTAGGCTATGTATCATTTTCATTACACAAAATACTCTCATCAAGAACAACCCCGGCTTCAGCAAAGCAATTGGTTCATACTTTTTAACGCGCTTCAGCTTTTTTCAACTCTCACGCAATACATGAGCGTGAGCCATGGATATAGCACTGTGGGTGGAATAGAATATGATGATGGAGGTTGTGTGGAGAATACAAAAATGGAGAAAGTCTCATATTGACAAGTCTAATCAACGGGCTATGGAGATGCCCATCATTTGATGTCAACATGAGGAGTAGGGATTTCCATGCAACGGATGCACTAGAGCTATAAATGTATGAATGCTCAACAACAGAAACTAGTGGGCGTGCATCCAACTTGCTTGCTCATGAAGAACTAGGGCATTTTGAGAAAGCCCATGGTTGGAATATACAAGTCAAGTTCTATAATGAAAAATTCCCACTAGTATATGAAAGTGACAACAAATGAGACTCTCTATATGAAGAACATGGTGCTACTTTGAAGCACAAGTGTGGAAAAAGATAGTAACATTGTCCCCCTTTTTTATTTTATTTTTTTGGGGCCTTTCTTTTTTTATTTGGCCTTTCTTTTTTTCCTATTTTTTTCTTTGGCCTTTCTTTTCTTTTTGGCCTTTTTTATAAGGGACAATGCTCTAGTAATGATGATCATCACACTTCTATTCATTTACAACTCATGAATTGCAACTCAAAACTAGAACAACATATGACTCTATATGAATGCCTCCAGCGATGTACCGGGATGGGCAATGAATCAAGAGTGACATGTATGAAAAATTATGCATGGTGGCTTTGCCACAAATACAATGTCAACTACATGATCATGCAGGGCAATATGACAATGATGATACATGTCATGATGAACGGAATGGTGGAAAGTTGCATAGCAATATATCTCGGAATGGCTATGGAAATGCCATAATAGGTAGGTATGGTGGCTGTTTTGAGGAAGATATAAGGAGGTTTATGTGTGATAGAGCGTATCGTATCACGGGGTTTGGATGCACCAGCGAAGTTTGCACCAACTCTCAAGGTGAGAAAGGGCAATGCACGGTACCGAAGAGGCTAGCAATGATGGAAGTGTAAGAGTGCGTATAATCCATGGACTTCACATTAGTCATAAAGAACTCATATACTTATTGCAAAAGTTTTATTAGCCCTCGAAGCAAAGTACTAGTACGCATGCTCCTAGGGGAAGGGTTGGTAGGAGTTAACCATCGCGCGATCCCGACCTCCACTCATAAGGAAGGCAATCAAAAGAGCATCCCATGCAACAAATTTCTTACACAACTTCTACCATACGTGCACGCTACGGGACTTGCCAAATTCAACACAAGTATTCTTTAAATTCACAATTACCCAACTAGCATAACTCTAATATCACCACCTCTATATCTCAAAACAATTATCAAGCATCAAATTGATCATAGCATCCAATTCACTTCCCATGATAGTTTTTATTATACCCAACTTGGATGCCCATCATTCTAGGACCAATTTTTTTAACCATAGAAAATACCATGCTGTTCTAAAAGACTCTCAAAATAATATAAGCGAACCATGAGAGATCAACAATTTCTACAAAATTAAACCACCGCCGTGCTCTAAAAGATATAAGTGAAGCACTAGAGAAAAATTATCTAGCTCAAAAGATATAAGTGAAGCACATAGATTATTCTAATAAATTCCAAATCATGTGGGTTTCTCCCAAAAGGTGTGTACAGCAACGATGATTGTGGTAAATTAAAAAGCAAAGACTCATATCATACAAGACGCTCCAAGCAAAACACATATCATGTGATGAATAAAAATATAGCTCCAAGTAAAGTTACCGATAGACGAAGCCGAAAGAGGGGAAGCTTAGGCTTTTGGTTGTCCTTAGATTATCTTGGGGCGCCATGGGCATCCCCAAGCTTAGGCTCTTGCCACTCCTTATTCCATAGTCCATCAAATCTTTACCCAAAACTTGAAAACTTCACAACACAAAACTCAACAGGAAATCTCATAAGCTCCGTTAGTGCAAGAAAGAAAAACCACCACATAATGTACTGTAATAAACTCATTATTATTTATATTGGTGTTAAAACTACTGTATTACAACTTCTCTATGGTTCATACCCCCTGATACTAGCCATAGATGCATCAAAATAAAAAAAAACATCACACGAAAAAAAGAATCTGTCAAAAACAGAACAGTCTGTAGCAATCTGTAACTTCCGAGTACTTCTGGAACTCTAAAAATCCTACAAAAATAGGAAGCCCTGGGAAATTTTTCTATTGATCTACTGCAAAAAGAATCAACGCAAAATAACGTTCCTGTGATTTACTAAAATTATTATTGTGCGTGCAAAAGTTTCTGTTTTTCAGCAGAATCAAATTAACTAACACCGTAGGTTATCCTATAGGTTCTACTTGGCACAAACACTAATTAAAACATAAAACCACATCTAAACAGAGGCTAGATGAATTATTTATTACTAAACAGAAGCAAAAATCAAGGAACAAAAAAATAATTGGGTCGCCTCCCAACAAGCGCTATCGTTTCACGCCCCTAGCTAGGCATAAAAGCGAGAATAGATCTAAGTATTGCCGTCTTTTGCATTCAATTCATAAGTGGCACGCATAATAGATTCATAAGGTAATTTAATTTTATTTCTAGGGAAGTGTTCCATGCCTTTCCTTAATGGAAATTGGATTCTAATATTCTCTTCCTTCATATCAATAATTGCACCAACCGTTCTAAGGAAAGGTCTACCAAGAATAATAGAACATGAAAGATTGCAATCTATATCAAGAATGATGAAATCTACGGGCACATAATTCCTATTTGCAACAATAAGAACATCATTGATCCTTCCCATAGGTTTCTTAATGGTGGAATCCGCAAGCTGCAAGTTTAAAGAGCAATCATCAAAATCATGGAAACCTAGCACATCACATAAAGTTTTCGGAATTATGGAAACACTAGCACACAAATCACATAAAGCATAGCCTTCATGATCTTTAATTTTAATTTTAATAGTAGGTTCCCACTCATCATAAAGTTTTCTAGGTATAGAAACTTCTAATTCAAGTTTTTCCTCATAAGATTGCATCGAAGCATCGATAATATGTTTTGTAAAAGCTTTATTTTGACTATAAGCATGAGGAGAATTCAACACGGATTGCAACAAGGAAATACAATATATTAAAGAACAAGTATCATAATTAAATTCCTTGAAATCCATAATAGTGGGTTCAATGCTATGTAAAGTTTTGACCTCTCCAATCCCACTTTTACCAAATTTAGCATCAAGATCTAAAAACTCCGAATCATTGGGACGCCTTTTAACTAAAGTTGACTCATCTCCAGTCCCATAATTATAAAGATTCATATTGCAAAACAAAGATTTAATAGGGGACACATCAATAACTTTTAGATCTTCATCATTATTTTCATGGAAACTAGAAGAACATGCTTTTACAAAGCAATCTTTCTTAGCACGAATCCTAGCGGTTCTTTCTTTGCACTCATCAATGGAAATTCTCATGGCTTTGAGAGAATCGTTGATATCATGCTTAGGTGGAAGAGATCTAAGTTTCAAAGAACCAACATCAAGAGAGAGTCTATCAACGTTTCTAGCCAATTCATCACATTTAAGCAATTTCTCTTCAAGCAAAGCATTGAATTCTTTTGAGAGATCATCAATTCTCACTATTCTCAAAATCAGAGGGCACCTTATTAAAATGTCCATAAGAGTTGTTGTAGTAATTACCATAATTATTAGAGGAATTACAAGGGAACGGCCTAGAATTAAAGTTTCCTCTATACGCGTTGTTACCAAAATTATTCCTACCAACAAAATTCACATCCATAGATTCATTATTATTCTCAATCAAAGTAGACAAAGGCATATCATTAGGATCAATAGGAGCACTCTTAGTAGCAAACAATTTCATAAGTTCATCCATCTTTCCACTCAAAATATTAATCTCTTCTATAGCTTGAACTTTTTTACTAGTAGATCTTTAAGTGTGCCATCGAGAATAATTAACCATAATGTTATCAAGGAGTTTAGTAGCTTGTCCTAAAGTAATTTACATAAAAGTGCCTCCCGCGGCCGAATCTAAAAGATTTCTAGAAGCAAAATTCAATCCGGCATAAAAATTTTGTATGACCATCCATGAGTAGGGCAATTGCAAATCATTAATTTCATTCTTTCCCAAGATTGGACAACATGCTCATGATCAAGTTATTTAAAATTCATAATATCATTTCTAAGAGAGATGATCTTAGCGGGAGGAAAATATTTAGAGATAAAAGCATCTTTGCACTTATTCCATGAATCAATACTATTTTTAGGCAAAGACGAAAACCAAGTTTTAGCATGATCTCTAAGTGAAAACGGAAATAACTTCAATTTAACAATATCATTATCCATATCTTTCTTCTTTTGCATCTCACACAAATCAACAAAGTTATTTAGATGAGTAGCGGCATCTTCACTAGGAAGGCCGGAGAATTGATCTTTCATAACAAGATTCAACAAAGTAGCATTGATTTCACAAGATTCAGCATCATTAAGAGAAGCAATTGGAGTGCTAAGGAAATCATTATTATTGGTATTGGAAAAGTCACACTATTTGGTATTATCTTGAGCCATCGTGACAAGCAATCCAACACACAAGCACACAAAAGGCTAGCGAAAGAGAGAGGCGAACAGAAAAGAGAGAGCGAATAAAATGGCAAGGGTGAAGTGGGGGAGAGGAAAACGAGAGGCAAATGGAAATAATGTAATGCGAGGGAGATGAGTTTGTGATGGGTACTAGGTATGTCTTGACTTGAGCGAAGACCTCTCAGGCAACGGCGCCAGAAATCCTTCTTGCTATCTCTTGAGCACTGCGTTTGTTTTCCCTTGAAGAGGAAAGGGTGATGCAGCAAAGTAGCATAAGTATTTCCCTCAGTTTTTGAGAACCAAGGTATCAATCCAGTAGGAAGCTCCTCAAAAGTCCCACGCACCTACACAAACAAATAAGAACCTCGCAACCAACACGATAAAGGGGTTGTCAATCTGTTCATGGAAACTTGTGAAAGTGAGATCTGATAGAGATAATAAGATAAGATAAATATTTTTGGTATTTTTATGATATAGATTGGAAAGTAAAAGATACAAATAAAAGTAGATGGAAAACTTATATGATAAAAGATAGACCCAGGAGCCATAGCTTTCACTAGTGGCTTCTCTCAAGATAGCATAAGTATTACGGTGGGTAAACAAATTAATGTCGAGCAATTGATAGAAAAGTGCATAGTTATGAGAATATCTAGGCATGATAATGTATATAGGCATCACGTCCGCAACAAGTATATCGAAACGATTCTACATCTACTACTTTTACTCCACACATCCACCGACTCCTGCCTGCATCTAGAGTATTAAATTCATAAGAACAAAGTAACGCGTTAAGAAAGATGACATGATGTAGAGGGATAAACTCAAGAAATATGATATAAACCCCATCCTTTTCTCCTCGATGGCAACAATACAATACGTGCCTTGCTGCCCCTGCTGTCACTGGGAAAGGACACCGCAAGATTGAACCCAAAGCTAAGCAATTCTCCCATTGCAAGAAAGATCAATCTAGTAGGCCAAACCAAACTGATAATTCGAAGAGACTTGCAAACATAACTAATCACACATAAAAGAATTCAGAGGAGATTCAAATATTTCTCATAGATAAACTTGATCATAAACCCACAATTCATTGGATCTCGACAAACACACCGCAAAAAGAGTTACTTCGAATAGATCTCCAAGAAGATCGAGGAGAACTTTGTATTGAGATTCCAAGAGAGAGAAGAAGCCATCTAGCTAATAACTATGGACCCGAAGGTCTGTGGTAAACTACTCACAACTCATCGGAGAGGCCTTGGAGATGATGTAGAGGCCCTCCATGGTCGATTCCCCCTCCAGCGGAGCACCGGCGAAGGCTCCAAGATGGGATTTCACGGATACAGAAGGTTGTAGCGGTGGAATTAGGTTTTCGTGGTGGTCCTGGATGTTTTCAGGGTACGTGGATATTATAGGAGGAAGAAGTAGGTCGGTTGAGCCATGAGGGGCCCATGAGGGTGGGGGGCGTGCCCACCGCCTTAGGGCGCGCCGGGCACCCTCGTGGCCGCCGCTTTTGCTGCTTGACGTCCACTCCAAGTCTCCTGGATTGTGTTTGTTCCAAAAAGATCGCTCCCAAAGGTTTCATTCCATTTGGACTCCGTTTGATATTCCTTTTCTTCAAAACACTGAAATAGGCAAAAAAACAGGAATTCGAGCCGGGCCTCCGGTTAGTAGGTTAGTCCCAAAAATGATATAAAAGTGTAAAGTAAAGCCACTAAACATCCAAAACGGGTAATATAATAGCATGGAACAATAAAAAATTATAGATACGTTGGAGACGTATCACCCTTCCTCAGGGAGTCTTTGACGCAGCCCCTGGAAGATACGCCTTGTGCTCTCAGGATCCGTGGCGGGGCGGAGCTGTCCTTTGAAGGAAGAGAAAACTTGTCGAGTGGCTCACTCCCCCTTACGCGAGCCCCCTCCCACGGATTAGCTCAGACCTGATGCACCGTGTCGCGCTACCCGGGGGGCACGGACATGAGGGGTGTTGGTGCCCGAGGACTTGACCGAGGGCTCCTCGTGAGGATGAAGCCGAAATACCAGGGTTCGGCGCGGTGCGTGTGCGCAAGGGCAAGCCCAGGGCGCACACACATACCTAGCCCCACGCGCGAGGAGCGCGAGGAGAAGTGGCGGGCGACTGCCACCTCTCTCACATCCTTAGACCAAAAACAGCTTAGGAGAAGGAAAGTGCTCGAGGAACCAGCGTTCGAGAATACCAAATCCATTGAAAGATTACTAAAAACTGCAAGCAACTTTAGAAAGCAAATGAACAGCCACGTCCGGCACCTAATCTAGTCTTCTCACCAGCGCGGAGCTAAGTGCTGCCACTAGGACATGGGAGGGAGCCCCCATGAGGCCCCAGGGCGGCTCTCAGGAGACTCCGGCGTGTGTACAGCCCCACTCATTATTACGTGAGAGTGTCACGAGCGGAGACCTTCACAGGCCGGAGCCTTTCTTCATAGGCCGGAGCCTTTATTCAGGGGTAGAACTTCCGGAGGTGCTGGATGTTACTGGCGTTCTGGATGGGGACCCCGTTCTGTGTCTCCAGGTGCGCTGCGCCAGGCCTCGAGACACGCGCAATCCTAAACGGGCCCTCCCACATGGGAGAGAGCTTGTGCGGCCCCTCCCTGGAGAGAACCCGCCTCAGGACGAGGTCGCCCACCTCTAACGTCCTGGAGGGGACGCTGCGGCAGTGGTACCGCTGCAGCGCCTGCTGGTACCTCGCCGCCGGGAGCGAGGCTTGACGGCGGCGTTCCTCCCCCAGAATGAGATCCATCCCCCGTGTGGCATCCTGCTGGGTCTCATCGAACGTCAGGACCCGTGTGGAGCGATGCTTGACCTCGTGAGAGAGAACTGCTTCTGCTCCGTAAATGAGGAACAATGGCGTTTCTCCTGTTGGCTTGGTCGCGGTGGTGCAGATGGACCACAACACAGACTACAACTCGTTGAGCCAGCCCCTGCCGCAGGCCTCAAGATTTTTCTTGAAGGTCCGGGTCTTGAGCCCCTCAGGACTTCCGCATTGGCCCTCTCAGTCTGTCCATTGCTCCGCGGGTGCGCTACTGACGCGTAGCACATCTGCGTCCCAAGGTTAGCACAGTATGTTTTGAAAAGGCTGCTAGTGAACTGCGAGCCGTTGTCAGTGATGATGTGATTAGGGACCCCAAACCGGCTTACGATTCCCTTGATGAACTTGATGGACGATCCAGCTGGGATGGTGTGCACGGCTTCTACCTCCGCCCACTTGGTGAACTTGTCGATGGTGACGTAGAGGTATCGGTAGCCCCCTGGCGCCCGAGGGAACGGTCCCAAGATGTCCAGCCCCCAGACCGCGAACGGCCACATAAGTGGGATCGTCTGGAGGCCCTGCGTAGGCTGGTGGATCTCCTTGGTGTGAAACTGGCATGCTTGACAAGAGCGCACCAGCTCTGCAGCATCGTTGAGTGCGGTGGGCCAACAAAAGCCGTTGTGGAACACCTTGCCCACCAGGGTGCGCGACGAGGAATGATGCCCGCAGTCCCCACCATGTATGTCCGCTAGCAGCTCGAGCCTCTGTTCCCTGGAGATGCACAGCAACAAAACGTCATTGGGCCTTCTGCGAGATAACTCATCGTCCTTGGTGCAGTACGCGGTGGCTTGACGGGCCACGCGCTCGGCGTCCTCCTGCTTCTCTGGCAGGGTCCCCTGAAGCAAGTACACATTGAACTCTTCGGTCCAGCACCCCTCCCAAGGCTCGAGCGCGAGCAGCAGGCGGGCTCCGAGGGGTGACCACAGGCTGGGGCGCCCGTCTCGGGTGCCTGTGGCAAGTCCTCCGGAGGTGGTGCTGGAGCCGTGACGTGTGGGGTCGCAGACGGCTTGAAGAGCCGCTCCTCAAACACACCCGGCTCCTGAGGGAGCATGCGAGAGGCTCTTTTGGCGATATTGTCTACTTCCTTGTCCGTCCCGTGCAGCACGTGCTGCAGCTCCACGCCCATGAACCGCTTCCCCATGTTGGGCACCTCCTCTAGGTACGCCTCCATGTGCTCGTCCTTAGGCGTGTACTCCTTGTTGGAGAAGTTGACGAGAATCTGAGAGTCGCCCCTGATGGTAAGGCGCTTTACTCCCAGCGCGGCCGCGGCCCTGAGTCCGGCGAGCAAGCCTTTGAATTATGCGATGTTGTTGGAGACCTTCTCGCCCTGCTGGAAGAAGAGTTGCACTGCGTAACCGAGCTTGTCCTTGGTGGGTGAGATGAGGATGGCCCCCGCTCCTGCGCGTTGCGCGCAAACGCCCCATCGAAGTACATGATCCATCCGTCTGGCTCTTCGTCTCCTGGCACGAGGGAGCAGTCCTCACCTACCCCGTGGTCGGGAGCGTCAGTCCACTCAGCTACAAAGTCTGCGAGGGTCGCGCCCTTGATGACCCTGGTGGTGCTAAACTCGATTGAACGCCTGAAGCTCAATGTTCCATTCAGCAACTCGCCCGGCTCCGTTCGGGCTCCAGAGCACCCTCTCCAGCGGGCACACTGAAACAACCTTGATGGGGTGGCCTTGAAAGTAGTGACGTAGTTTCCTGGAGGCAACTAGGAGTGTGTGCAAGAGCTTTTGGGGCATGGGGTAGCGTGCCTAGTCTTCCCTCAGTACCGTGCTGACAAAGTAGACAGGGTGCTCGACGAGGGGGGAGGCATCAGCGGAATCTTGTTCTTCACGAAGGCATAGGTCCTCCATGGCCTCACGAGGCGCGCCCTCAGGAGCCTTGACAGCCACGGGATCAAACGTGGCCTCCGGATGAATGTCGTCCATCGCGCCGGCCGAGGCTCCAGATGCCTCGCCCTGAGGGTGCTGCGCCTTGCTTGACGGTTGTGCATCCTGCTGAGGCTTCTTGATCGGGCATTCCTTCCTTAGCAACACTAGTGCGGTGCCGGTTGAGTGAGGGGTTGCTGCCAGATAGAGCACCAAGGGCTCGAGAGGGCTTGGTGCCACCATCACTGGCGGGCTGGTCAAATATCTCTTGAGGTCCCGGAAGGCTGCGTCTGCCTCTGGGGTCCACTCGAATGGCTCCTTCCTCTTCATCAGCTTGAAAAACGGGAGAGCACGCTCCCCCAGCTTGGAGATGAAACGCCCAAGTGAGGTTACACAGCCCGCCAGCTTTTGCATCTCCTTCAGGGTCTGTGGGGAGTTCATGTCCTCTATCGCCTTGACCTTCTCCGGGTTGGCCTCGATCCCTCTGTGCGACACCAAGAAGCCCAACAGCTTGCCGGAAGGGACCCCGAACACACACTTCTCGGGGTTAAGCCAAAGATCCACCTTGCATAGGCTGGCGAACGTTTCCTCCAGATCTTCTATCAGAGTCCTGGCCTCCCGAGATTTCACCACTATGCCATCAACATAAGCCTCTGCGTTCCTCCCGAGATGCAAACCCAGCGCGATATGCGTCAACCGCTGGAAGGTTGCCCCGGCATTACGCAGACCGAAGGGCATGCAGGTGTAGCAGTACACCCCGCATGGGGTGAGGAATGTCGTCTTATCCACATCCTGCACGGCCATCTTGACCTGGTGATAGCCGGAAAAGGCATCCAGGAAGCACAACAAGTCGCACTCGGTAGTGGAGTCGATGATCTGGTCGATGCGAGGGAGCGGGAAGGGGTCTTGTGGGCAGGCCTTGTTGAGGTTTGTGAAGTCGACACACATGTGTTCCTTCCCTCCTTTCTTGGGGACGATGACGGGGTTTGCCAGCCACTCTGGGTACTGTACCTCTCTGATGACCCCTTCGGCTTGTAGCTTACGTGTTTCCTGGATGAATGAATGTCTGCTCCTCGGTGGACTAGCAGCGAGCCTTCTGCTTCACTGGCCGCACATTAGGACATACCCTCAGGTGGTGCTCAATTATCCCCCTTGGGACCCCTTCCAGGTGTTTGGGCTCCCATGCGAATACATCTTGGTTGGCTCGCAAAAAGTTGTTCAATGCCTCCTCTTGATCCTGAGGGAGGCCATCCCCTATGGTGAAGGTGGCACTGACTATCCCGTCCTCACAGACCAGCACTTGGTTTGTCTCGGCTCGGTCTTGGGAGAACAACTACTTCTTCTTGGCCGGCGCTGCTTCTGGGGCCTCATGACCCTTCTTCTCATCGGGCAGCGCGGACGCGGCTATCCTGAAGGCGAGCTTGAGGGCCTGGAGTGCGCCTTTGGTGTCCCCCTCCACCATGAGGACACCGTTGCTGCCATGCATCTTCATGAGGTTGTACATGGGGTGGGTCGCGGCCATAAACTAGGCCAAGGTCGGGTATCCCAGGATGGCATTATACGGCATGTCGATCTTGGCAATGTTGAAATCGATGAGCTCGGTGCCGTAGTTGTCGCGGGTCCCGAAGGAGACAGGGAGACGGATCTGCCCCAGGGGCCCGGTGGAGCCGCCGCCGACCCCGAAGAAAGGCTTGGAGGGGCGGAGCCGGCTGGGCGGCACATGGAGCAGGCCGAACACCTCCGTGGAGAGCACGTTGAGGCTGGCTCCGCCGTCGATGAGGATCCTGGTGATCGCCACGTGGCAGACGGTGGGGGTGCAGAGCATTGGGAGCTTGCCTGCTCCCATCGTGGCGACGGGGTGATCCCTGGGGCCTAAGGTGAGGTCATCTTGGGGCGCCGCCCAGCCCGGGGAGCCCCCGAGCTCACCTGAGTGGCGCCTATCCACCGGTAGAACTGCTTGATGTGGCGGTCGGAAGGTGGTGCCTGCGAGAGCCTAGGAGAGCCGCGGCGACTCGGGGCGCCAATGCCGCGTTGTGGGCGAGGAAGAGGTCGCGCAGCTCCTCCTAGGAGGCCACAGAAGATGGCGGCAGGTTGAGAAACCAGGCGTGTGGCTCACCTACAAGGGCCATGGGGAGCTAGTTGTCCTTCACATATCGTCTCTGCCGGTTGCCCAAACTGCCTCCTTGTATGCTTGAAGAAAGGGGGTTGGATCTGCCGCGCCATCGTAGCGCGGCGGCATCTATGGTCGGAACTTGGGCGGCCACTACACCTACCATAGGGAGAGGGTGAAGCAGCACAGCCCCGGTGCTTCTTCAGGAACGCGCATCGACCGAGCCAACGGAGGAGCGCCCGCCATAGGAGTTAGTGGCACGATCTAGAGGTCGAGGAAGAAGTTTCCGATGCACCCCTACCTGGCGCGCCAAATGTCGGATTGTGCGATCAGCAAACCCTTGAGAGGTTTGAACTCTGGGGTGCGTGCGGAGATCTCAACCTACCCAGCTTGCCTACTCACGATCCTCCTAAGCCTGGCACGTCAAGGTTAAAGGGACAAATAGACACGGCAGTTTATACTGGTTCGGGCTACCGTTGTGGTGTAATACCCTAATCCAGTGTGGTGTGGTGGATTGCCTCGGAGGGCTAAGGATGAACTAGTACAATGGATGAACAAGCCTCAGGAGGTGAGGTGCTCTTGGGCCAGTGTGGCGTATGCTTGCTCTACTTGTTATGATTCGTTGTCCCCGTCCTATGGTGGTGGCTAGTCCTAGTTATTGTGGCCTTGGTCCTCTTCCCAAATATGAGCGGGAAGGGATTCCACAACAGACGGATTTGAAAGGGGACAAGTAGTATAGTCTATCCTGACAAAAGTGTTCTTCGCCTGCGAAAAGCCTCTAGTCGTGACGCTGCGGTGGGCTCGTTGATGACCTCCTTCCTGCTGTCCTGGCGGTCTTGGTCTCATTGCACCAGAATGGAAACCTTTGGCTGATTCCTTGGGACTCCGCACCTACGCCCTGCTTCCTTTGCACCAAAGAGGAAACCTGCGCTCTGCGCCCGCCTGGCGCATGCCTGGCCTTGGTCGTCATGGCTCATGTTAGCTGAGCCTCGTGAGGCAACCTGCATAGGACTCTCTGGCCCTCAGGAGCCAGCCTGAGGAGGCTGATTCCTTCGGAGGTCTTGGCGTCACCCACCTCGCGAGGCTTGGCCCCTCGCGAGGGTCTTGTGTTGCTGATGTTGAAGCCGGGCCGTACCAGGCCGTCGATGAAGCCGCGTGGTGGGCCGTAGGTAGGCAGGGCTGGATACCCCCGAATCCAGGACGCCGACACATAGCATAGCAACGGTCAGAAATTTGAGGTTCAAATTCCTCAGGGCTATCATGTTCCTCACTTGTAGGCGATCCGCACTGGCGAATTCCTAACTCCTCAGTCAGAACAAATTCCGCAAAGACCAGAAGAACTTTGTCTCTGACACTGAAGAAATTGACTGAACTGAATGAGATTTCCAATGGCTTCACTCGAAGGGATTGGTAGGTGTAGGATTTTGAGATGAGCATCACTTGGAAACTTTTCCTTAGTTTTACCTCGACCCCCTTTAATAGTACGGTGTTTCCTATGACTCAAGAAAGAGAAATGAAACTATGAAAACAAAAGTCTTCACGCTTCATGTTCCTCGCATGAATATCAAGTCTTCACGGTCACACCAATTTCTTCACTTTCAAAGTCTTCAGAAAGCCAAAGTCTTCAGTTGAAGACATTCATTTTTAGGGGTCGAGTTTCTCTATAAATATCAAACTCCTCATAGACTTATAGACATGTATACACTCATAAACACATTAGTCCCTTAACCTATAAGTCTTTAACACACAAAATCACTATGGGGCACTAGATACACTTACAGGATACAACAGAAGAGGCACATTGCTGCCTTTGGCTATAACGGCCCTTTGTTGTCTGTCTCTGATGATTTCTGCTAGTTCCTCATCATCAGCTTCGTCTTCACTAGACGGCACATGGAAGGCAACCTGCTTCTTGTGAGGACTTGGCCTTGTGCCTCGTCCAGCAGTGGCCTTTGTCTTCAGCAAAGTTGGGCCTGGTGATGACCGAGGAGGAGCTAAAGAACTTGCAGATGCTCCTGAAGCAATTGATATGCATGTGGTCCTTTGGCAAGAAGCGAGATGCGCAGGTGCCGAGGACTTTGCAGCAGCAGCTAAAGGTCTTGCAATAGCAGGGACTTGAGCTGCTTGAGGAATATGCTATGAGGGCTTTGAAGAGCTTGGTTGTGAGGGCATTGCTGAGGAACTGGGTTGTGCGCAGGCTTCTTGGGCATAGCCTTCTTAGGCTTGCTAGCAGAGGCTTCAGCAGCGGCAGCAGCAGAATCTTCGTTGAATTTCCTCACTACTTCTTTAGCCGTTTTGGCCAACTTGGCTTGTCGTTTGGCCCATTCATCAGGATAGTCCTCACCGCGCTTGAGGCTAGTGGGATCAGCTTCTTGCCCAGGTGCCAATGTAGGTCTTGGGCAAGGAGGGTGTAATGCGAATTTCTTCATGTACTTAGGAGTTACATATCTGTACTCCCTCCATTCCCGTGCCCATCTCCTCTCAATCCTCTGAATGCGCACCTTGCGCTGATTCTTGTTCTCCTTGCCATGTTTGGCTTCATCAGGATTGCAATATTCTGCATATATATCATCAGGTATCTCAAAAGAAATATTCACTTCTAGTCTCTTGCCTCCCTTCTGAGGTCTCTTGCCATCAGCTATTCTCTTCAGCTGAGGGTTTTGAACAATAGAATTCTCTGATGAGGTATGCAATTTGTCTTCGGGGAATGCTCCAAATGAGTTAAGTTGATGAGAACCTAGAGATTCAGCAGCGGACATGTGTACCTATGAACAGAGTATAGGTGCGAAGAATTTGGAGAGGTCATATGCGTTCTCAGAAGTTTTTCAAAAGAAACAAGTTTGAGGAATTTGACCAGGAGTGTCTTGAGGAATTTCACTAAGCGGTCTTTGACTTAGGTTCTAGAGTTGTATAGATTGAAAATCCACACAACTGAGGAATCTTGAAGAAAAATGTTGCTGAGAGAAACAAATCATGAACAGATGCTTGTGTGAAGTGTTTAAGAGTGTGGAAGTTGAAGAATAAACATCTTTCGAAGATTTTGTGGAAATCATTAGAATCAACAAGGGCAGTAAAAATAGATTTTATTTACCCTTGACAAAGAACACGACGAACTGGGAGTGGAAGTGGAGAAGTTCGTCTGTCCAGATCTTTCCATGCCCTAACTTGGCAGCGGAAGACAACTACGGCAGTGGCGGAGTGAAGATTTCCGCGGCCGGCGCGAGTACGACAGCGACAAGGTCGAGGCAGTGAAGATCTTCCTCACCGGCGATGATGGAAATAGCGGCAACGCTAGGTCAGAGAGCTTGAGCGAGGAGAGTGAGATCAAGTGGGGTAAATGTGGTCTGAGGAGGGTGAGGGGTATTTATAGCCGAGGTGAAAAACCGCTCGTCCGAGGAAAATGGACGAACGTGCCCCTGACCCTTCTCATCCTAGTGACATGTGTCACCCACGTAATGTGAAGTGGATATCGTGTGAGATCATGGGTGAATAGAATAATCTTATCGTGGGATGCGGAACGGTTTGAGCGGCAAAAGCCGAAAACTCAGATAAGAATGTTTTAAAGTTTCGTTCACAAATTCTTCAGCTGACAAGGAAATAGTGAAGATTTTGAATGGGTTTCAAATAGAATGCACATGAAGAATTTGTGAACAGACTGGGTTGAGTTTAGCATAGAGGGGGACAGGTCCGATCACATTCACTTAGCAGAAAAGTCAACTTGAAGAATTAGCAATAAGTGAATGTTGTAGAGGACTGAAAACTCAAATAGATATATAGTCAATGAAGAACACAGTCGGAAAGAGTGAAGACTGTGCAGAGTTGAAGAATTTGCACAACCGAGGAATTTCAAAAACCAAAAAAACTCAAATTGAAGATTTTCAACTTTTGTTGGTGGTGTGACCCACCGTATAAGAATGATGATTTCAGACACCATGTACAATTGTCATAGGGCTCTGAGAATCAGATTCTTCATTTATTTCTTCACACTTAGAGGGCTAGTCTTCATTGATTGAAGAAAAATGTTACTTCGTGCGTTGCACATCTAAGTCATCAATTTTGCATAAGTGTTAGGATGTGTGTCCTCTTCAAAGGACATTCGAAGATTCTAAGATATTTAGCTCACATTGCAACTTGCTAAATCTCTTCTCATCCAAGGGCTTTGTGAAGATATCGGCTAGTTGTTCTTCAGTCTTCATGTTCTCAATTGAGATGTCCCCCTTCAACACATGATCACGAAGAAAATGATGGTGAATCTGGATGTGCTTTGTCTTCGAGTGTTGAACTGGGTTATGAGCAATCTTGATGGCACTCTCATTGTCACAGAAGAGTGGCACATTCTTCACATTGATGCCATAGTCCTTGAGGGTTTTCTTCATCCATAGCAATTGAGCACAACACAAACCAGCAGCAATGTACTCAGCTTCAGCAGTAGAGAGTGATACACAGTTCTATTTCTTTGAGGACCAACATACCAAGGATCGTCCGAGGAAATGGCATGTGCCTGATGTTGACTTGCGGTCCACACAATAACTAACATAGTCAGAGTCAGAATATCCAATGAGATCAAAAGCCGAGCCCTTGGGATACCATAATCCAAGTGTTGGAGTGTGAGCTAGATATCGAAGAATATGCTTCACAGCCTTATGGTGTGATTCTTTCGGCATTTTGGGAACGGGGGTCCCCAGACTTGCCTGCCTGCGGCCTGCAACGTGGATCAACCAGTGGCCTAGTATGGCCCGTCTTCATCAACCAACACTCAAGACCCTCGCGAGGGGCCAAGCCTCGTGGGGCGCATGATGCAAGGCCTCCTCAGGGGCGGTCTCACCAGGCAGGCTCACGAGGAGGCGGAGAAATCAAGGCAAGGGGTACCTCACGAGGTGCCCACGACGCAAGCCATGACGATCAAGACCAGGCGGGCACCAGCCTGCGCAGTCTCCTCGTTTCCTCTTTGGTGCAAAGGGGGCAAGCGCAGTCGTGGAGTACTGAGGCATCAGGCAAAGGTTTCTTTATCGGTGTAATGAGACCAAGGCCAGCAGGACAGTAGGACGGAGGTCACCATGGAGCCCAAGACGGCGTCATCACCAGCACCTTTGGCAGTCGAAGACCACCTTTAGTCAGGATAGCTTGTAATAGTTGTCCCCTTTCAAAATGGCCGTTGTTGGATCCCTTCCCGCTCAATATTCGGGAAGAGGACCAGGGCCTCTATAAATAGGGCTAGCCACCACAATAGAAGGCATTTGATCCTAAACTAGCTCACCTACACACCACCACAAGAACACCTCTCCTCGCGAGGCTGGTCTTCCTCTGTACTGTTCATCATCAGCCCAAGAGGCAATCCACCACACCACACATTGGATTAGGGTATTACACCATAACGGTGGCCCGATCAGTATAAACCTTGTGTCTCTTGTCTTGTTCATCGATCTAGCTTAGAAACCGCGGCGAGGTTGAGTGCATGTTTCGGTAGGGAGAAGATCTTCGTGCGCACCCCAGAGTTCGAACCTGAAGGGTTTTGCCGGAACCCTATATCCGACATTTGGCGCGCCAGGTAGGGGTGTGTTGGAGCTCTTCCTTTCATTGCCCCGCTCTCCACCAACACCGCGCTTCGCCCTCATGGCGGACAACGCGCCTCCGGCTTCGGCGGCCGACACCGGCGCTGGGGCCAAGGGGCTCCGAGCTTTGGCCCCCGCCTTGCGGCAGGTGTAGTGGCCACACAAGTTCAAGCCAGAGATACTGTCGCGCTATGACGGCACGGCGGATCCACTGGCTTTCCTGCTGGCGTACGAGGAGGCCGTCTTCAAGGCCGGAGGCGACGACAAGGTCATGGCCAACTGGGTCCCCATGGCCCTCACCGGCGTCCCGCGCGTTTGGCTGCTCAACCTGCCAACATCTTCTGTGGCCTCCTGGGAGGAGCTGCACAACCTCTTCCTCACCGACTACGCGGCGCCGCGCCCCCGGTTGTTGCAGCTCTCCTGGGCGGCTCGCAGGTGCCACCCTCAGACCGCCACACCAAGCCGTTCTTTCGTCATATTGACGCCGCCCGTGCGCGGCAAGGAGCTCCCGGGTTGGGCGGCACACAAGGCCGACCCGACCTTCTACTTGGACGATCACCCCGCCAATACCGCCTACTCGGGGTGTGCTCCCGATGCTCTGCACACCTACTATCTGCCAGGTGGCGTCACCAAAACCCTCATCGACGGCGGCGCCGGCCTCAACGTGCTCTCGATGGAGGCCTTCAGTCTCCTCCATGTACCGTTGGAACGGTTCCGACCCAGCAAGCCCTTATCAGGCGTCGGAGGTGGATCCTCCAGCTCCCTGGGGCAGATCTGCCTTCCTGTAACCTTCAGCACCCACAACAACAACCGCACGGAGCTGATCGACTTCGACATCGCCCGCATCGGCCTCCCATACAATGCCATCCTTGGATACCCTGCTTTGGCTCGGTTCATGGCAGCAACCCATCCGACCTACAACCTCATGAAGATGCCCGGGAGCAGCAGCGTCCTCACCGTAGCTCGAGATACCAAGGATGCTCTGCTGGCGCTCAAGCTCGCCCTCAAGACAGACGCAGCAGTGCAGCCTGCCTGCACGGACACCTCCAAGGCCAAGGGGCTGCACCGACCAAGAAGAAGCAGTTGTTCACCCAGGACAAGGTGGAGACCAAGCAGGTGCAAGTTGAGGAGGACGGGTCCTTAGGCGCCACATTCACCATAGGTGCCAACCTCGACCTCGACCAAGAAGAGGCGCTGGTGAAGTTCCTGCGCTCGAACAAGGGTGTGTTCGCGTGGGAACCCATGAAGCTAGCAGGGGTCCCAAGGTAGGTGATTGAGCATCACCTGAATGTGTGCCCTAATGTACGCCCCGTGAAGCAGAAAGCAAGGCGGTGGTCCACCGAGAAGCAGGCCTTCATCGTTCAAGAAACCCGCAAGCTAGAAGCAGTAGGTGTTATTCGCGAGGTTCGCTACCCCGAATGGTTGGCAAACCCTGTTTTTGTGCCAAAAAAGGGAGGAAAGGAGCGCATGTGCGTCGACTTCACCAACCTCAACAAGGCCTGCCCTCAAGATCTGTTCCCGCTCCCCTGCATCAACCAAATTGTCGACTCCACCACCGAGTGCGACCTGCTATGTTTCTTGGATGCGTTTTTGGGTTATCACCAAATCAAGATGGCGGTAGAAGACATGGAGAAGACAGCTTTGCTGACCCCATGTGGGGTGTACTGCTACACCTGCATGCCATTCGGGTTGCGCAATGCGGGTGCAACCTTCCAGCAGCTAATGCACATCGCTTTAGGCCGGCAGCTCGGGAAAAACGCCAAGGCTTACATCGACAACATTGTGGTGAAGTCTCGGGAGGCGAAGACCTTGATCCAGGATCTGGAGGAGACCTTTGTGAGCCTCCGCAAGGTGGACCTGCAACTCAACCTGGAGAAGTGTGTGTTTGGCGTTCCTTCCGGCAAGCTTCTGGGCTTCCTCGTGTCCCACAGGGGGATCGAGGCCAACCCGGAGAAGGTCAAGGGAATCGAAGACATGAGTCCACCGTAAACCCTCAGAGAAATGCAGAAGCTCGCCGGATGCGTAAGTGCGTTAGGATGCTTCATCTCCAAGCTGGGGGAGCGCGCCCTGCCTTTCATCAAGCTGATGAAGAAGAAGGGCCTGTTTGAGTGGACACCGTAGGCCGACCAAGTGTTTCAAGACCTCAGGAAATATCTAACCAGCCCTCCTGTGATGGTGGCACCGCGCCGTCTTGAGTCCCTGGTGCTCTACCTCGCCGCCACTCCGCCAGCGCAGCTCTAGTGGCGGTTCGGGAGGAGCGCCAGGTCAAGGCTGTGTCACAACCTGCTGCGGCCCCGGCCGCGGCGGTGCAAGACCAAGAAGGCCTCGCAAGGACCACGACCTCGGCAGATGGAGACCATCCTCAGCAGGAAGACGCCCCCGGGGCTAAAGAAGACGCGCCAGGCAACCAGGCGTTGGGGGCTCCGTCGTCTCAGGAGGCGCCTCACCCTTCGGACGGCACATACCTCGTCAGCACACCCACCCTCGTCAAGCATCCGGTGTAATTCGTCAGCAAGGTGTTGTGGGATGCAAGGGCACGATACCCCATGCCTCATAAGCTCTTGCTCCCGCTATTGGTGGCCTCACGTAAGCTGCGACACTACTTTCAAGGTCACCCCATCAAGGTCGTCTTGGCCTACCCACCGGAAAGGGTACTCAAGATCCCCAACTCCGCTGGAAGGGTTACCGAATGGAACATCGAGTTGCAAGCGTTTCAGCTGGAGTTCAGCACAACCAGGGTCGTCAAGGGAGCCGCACTTGCAGATTTTGTGGCGGAATGGACAGAGCCGCCAGAGCTCGAAGCAGGCGAGGATCGGTCTCTCTACCCAGGAAGTAAAGCACCGGATGGCTGGGTCATGTACTTTGATGGAGCATTCTCGCTGAGGGAGTCCTGGATTAGGGGGTGTCCGGATAGCCGAACTATCACCGTTGGCCGGACTCCCGGACTATGAACATACAAGATTGAAGACTTCGTCCCGTGTCCGGATGGGACTTTCCTTGGCGTGGAAGGCAAGCTTGGCTATACGGATATGTAGATCCCCTACCATTGTAACTGACTCTGGGTAACCCTAACCCTCTCAGGTGTCTATATAAACCGGAGGGTTTTAGTCCGTAGGACGAACAACAATCATACCATAGGCTAGCTTCTAGGGTTTAGCCTCTTTGGTCTTGTGGTAGATCTAGTCTTGTACTACCCATATCATTAATATTAATCAAGCAGGAGTAGGGTTTTACGTCCATCGAGAGGGCCCGAACCTGGGTAAAAACATCGTGTCCCTTGTCTCCTGTTACCATCCGCCTAGACGCACAGTTCGGGACCCCCTACCCGAGATCCGCCGATTTTTACACTGACATTGGTGCTTTCATTGAGAGTTCCTCTGTGTCATCACCTTTAGGCCCGATGGCTCCTTCGATCATCAACAACGACGCGGTCCAGGGTGAGACTTTTCTCCCCGGACAGATCTTCATATTCGGCGGTTTTGCACTGCGGGCCAATTCACTTGGTCATCTGCAGCAGATCGAAAGCTACGCCCCTGGCCATCAGGTTAGGTTTGGGAGTTTGAACTACACGACCGACATTCGCGGAGACTTGATCTCCGACGGGTTCGAGCCACAGCCAAGCGCGCCGCACTGTTTCGATGGGCATGATCTAGCTCTGCCGCCGAACAGTGCCCTGGAGGCCACACCAGTGTCCGCTCCGACCCTTAGCTTGGAGCCGACTTCGCCGATCGAGGACGAGTGGTCGGACACCGCCTTGGGGGCTACAATCTCTACGACGATTGAGCCAAACACCATCCCTGTCCTTTGCAAAACCCGTCACTCCGAGGTGCCGGACTCCTCTCTGGACTTCAAACCTCCCGCGCCTCTGCCAATCAAATCCGATTGGGCGCCGGTTATGGAGTTCACTGCCGTGGACATCTTTCAGCCCTTTGGCAACATCTGGAATTCACTAAAGTCTCTCTCTTTATCAGGAGAGCCCTGGCCGGACTATGGTCAGGAAGGTTGGGGTACGGACGACGAAGAAATTCAACGCCCACCCACCACCCACTTTGTAGCCACTGTTGATGATTTAACCGACATGCTCGACTTCGACTCCGAAGACATCGACAGTATGGACGACGATGTAGGAGATAACCGCGAACCAGCACCTATAGGGTACTAGACAGCCACCCCATCTCACGATGTATACATGGTGGATACACCTAAAGGAAGTGACGACGAGGAACAACGAGACGCTACAAAGGATAAATCCCTCGAAAAGTAGTCAAGACGGCGACGAAAGCGCCGCACAAAGTCCCGCCTCAACAAAGACGGTGGCCATACAGACCCAGCCATAGAGCAGGTCGAACTGATGGACGACGAACATACCATTGAACAATCGTCCGAGCAGGACAACTTGGATAAACAACCCGTCCCCGGGGAAAATAACAGTCCGGACGATCTCACACCGGACAAGTTGTTGGAGTAGAAGAACCTCCACAAAAGGCTCGTCGCCACTGCGTGTAGCCTGAAAAAGCAGAAGCGGAAGCTCAAAACAGAGGAAGATGCACTCAGAATCAGATGGAGCAAAGTACTCAACACCGCAGACAAATACGGCGACAGTCGCCAAGCAAATAGCTACCCGAAGCGCAAACTACTACCCGAATTCAATGAGGAGGCCTTAGAGCCCCCGCAATCAAAGAACAAAGAGGCCGCCCGGTCGGATAGACGACCACATGACAAGCATAGAGCGGCAAGCGGCGCCGCACACAAGCCGGCACGCGATCCGCGTAAGGATTCACATCAAAAGGATGGCCCAGTTAGGTCCATCTACGGGCCAAGAAAGCAAGCTCTTCTAAGCAATGCAACACGCCAAATATCCGGACATCACGACACACCCAAATATAGGGGTGCCGCACACCCCCTATGTTTCACCAATGAGGTGCTGGATCACGAATTCCCAGCGGGATTTAAACCCGTAAACATAGAGGCATACGACAGAACAACAGACCCGGGAGTCTGGATTGAGGATTACATCCTCCACATACACATGGCTAGAGGAGATGATCTCCACGCCATAAAATACTTACCCCTCAAGCTCAAAGGGCCAGCACGGCACTGGCTTAAAAGCCTCCCTGGAAATACCATTGGAAGTTGGGAAGAGCTCGAGGATGCTTTTCGGGCAAATTTTCAAGGGACTTATGTCCGCCCTCCGGATGCAGACGATTTAAGTCACATAACTCAACAACCCGGAGAATCAGCCTGCAAATTCTGGAACAGGTTCCTCACCAAAAAGAACCAAATAGTCGACTGTCTGGACACCAAAGCCTTAGCAGCTTTCAAACACAACGTCCAAGATGAATGGCTCGCCAGGCATCTTGGCCAGGAAAAGCCAAGAACAATGGCCGCACTAACAAGCCTCATGACCCGCTTTTGCGCGGGAGAGGATAGTTGGCTGGCAAGATGTAGTACCAGCGACCCAAGTACATCTGAAGTTAGAGATGGAAACGGGAAACCACGACGCAGCAAGGACCAGCACCGGACAAGGGGAAACAGCCCGAAGAGCACGGCAGTCAAGGCCGGATGCAAAAGCTCTCGGCAGAATCATAAAAAACTGCCCCTCAAGGATAACAGCCACGAGCTATCCAACTTAAACAAAATCTTGGACAATATATGCCAAATCCACAGTACCCCCGGGAAGCCTGCAAACCATACCCACCGTGATTGTTGGGTCTTCAAGCAGTTCGGCAAACTCAATGCCGAACACAAGGGGCTCGACACACCAAGCGAGGACGATGACGAACCCCACAAGTAGAGCACCGGAAAACAAAAGAATTTCCCACAAGAAGTCAAAACAGTAAACTCACTTCAAGTGACAAAAGGGAAAATCAGAGCAGCGCCCATAGAAATACGCGTCGCATGGCCTATCCCAGCGGAGTCCCGACATTGGTTGTCAAAACCAATCACCTTTGATCATCAGGATTACTTCGGAAGTATTCGGAATGCAGGATGGACTGCCCTGATATTAGATCCTATAATCGACGGACTCCAATTCACAGAAGTTCTAATGGACCGCGGTAGTGATCTAAACCTGCTATATCAGGACACAATCCGCAAAATAGGGATAGACCCAACCAAAATTCGCCACAGCAACACCTCCTTCAAGGGGGTAATGCCAGGCCTATATTCCCATTGTACGGGCTCCCTACTGCTAGAAGTTGTGTTCGGTTCATCCGACAACTTCCACCGCGAAAAGTTAACCCTCCATATCACCCCATTCAAAAGTAGCTATCAAGCACTATTGGGACGTGAAGCTTTCACCCGCATTAACGCAATACCGCATTATGCATCTCTTACACTTAAAATGCCCGGTCCACGCGGCATCATCTCATTAAAGGGAAATATCAAGTGTTACTCGAGCACGGAAGAACGTGAGACTACCTGGACAGTCACACACTAATCCGGCTCCGCTAAACCAAGCACCTGAACAGGTCATTCGGACCCCGGACACAGCTACACGAGTCCGGCGTAAACATATGAAGGCCTACTAGCCGCACACCCCCATACAAGGGGCTGCATGCATGTACAACAAGAGACAATAAAGCTCAATTTTATTCGCTTTTTGAATTGTACTCCGTTTATTTAATATATAGTACATTTTTCGCACGATCATTCTTCAACTAAGTTCTTCTCTTTTACAGATGAACACCGTGCTACACCCGTCCAGGATACGGCACAACGGAGACACATGCGCACACGTGCAGTAGGGACCCGTTGCAAGGATTCTTTTCGGATTAAGACCCTGCGTAAACCTTTTTTACTGTCTCTTGTTGATACATATCCCTCGGTTTCTTGCTATAACCGAGGAGGAGGCTGGCATTTTGGCATCGGCCGCGTCAGAATTTTTTGCACGTACCTGGACACCAGGGGCTTAGGGCATTGTTCTGCCCATTTTCATAAAGACTGAATACCTTAGGGAGTGTTCGGCGTCTCGAGTTAGGCCTTATATGCATCAGCTCCAAATCATGTCTTTGGTGAAATGTTGGGTTTGCCCGGCTCCTGTGTTTTGCTGCCTTACGTTCCGTTCTATCGGCTAATGCGGCACCAGGAGAACTACTGCGATTGTGCCCCGGTTCGGCCTGGTGAGCACCTCAGTAGAGAAAGCCGAAAACTGACTGTCATGATATAGCGTGAGACTGGTCAACCACTCGATGACCCACCGGAATGTTTAGAATTCCTCCGCATTAATGAAGGACCGTTTCCCGGTCAGGCACATACGCGCCCCGAATTCGGGAGAGCGCGGAGCCCCTAGGGGCTATATAGTAGCCCTACCATCGAACTCCTATGGCTAAGTGAAAGTGATAAAGCATTATAGTCCGGTTGCCTAGTTTTCTACGCTATCACCTCCTTTACAGGACCAAGACGTTGGATTAAGTGTGAAAATGCGCCTTTTTTGCAAACACCCCCGCACTATGTGCGTGGGGGCTGAAGCCGAAGACTGCCATCTTTCAGGTTATATACACATACACATTAATGGCCGCACAGGAGGTACTTTAATACTTGAATGCACAAGTATAAAAATCCCTTATATTATATTGAAACATTGTTTCACAAATCATACATGTCATTAGAACATAATATCCTTCGAGCATTGCGTCTCTATTAAACGAGCGCCCTGTAGGACTTCCTCAAAATAGTGCTCGGCGGGTACTCGGATTCTGTCCGAATCCTGGGATGCAACGTTAGTGGCCTTCATCTCCGCCCAGTATGTCTTGACATGGGCAAGAGCCATCTGCACACCCTCTATGCATGTTGACCGCTTCATTGCACCAATATGCGGCACCGCACCAAGGAACTGCTGCACCAAGCCAACATAACTCTTCGGCTCGGGCCTGTTCGGCCACAAATGAGTCACGACATCCTTCATGGCAAGTCCGGACAACCTATTCAGCTCCGCCCATTTGGCCAAATGATCGGTCAATGGAAGCGGACGCTCTGGACTATGGAACTGTGACCAAAAAAGCTCTTCCATTCCGTGATCCTTTTGGCCTCAGAAGTGTTCGGCCGCGTCTGCGGCACTCGCCGCCAAGTCCAGATAAGCATCCTCCGCACCCCATAGCTAGCCCAACTGAGCATACTTGGGATCCATGAATTTCCTCCGCAGCAGAAAAGGCTTTCCAGCCGCAATATCTTTGACCCGACGTAGCTCCTCTTTCATAGCTCTCATCGCAGAGCGAGCATCCTTGGCCTCAGTAGCGGCCTTTTTCAGGTCCTCTTGTTCCGCTCGACCTTCTTTTTCAAGAAGCTCGCAACGGTCGGTAGCACTTTTCAACTTTACGGCCATCTCGGCCATTTCTTTCTTGCTTTGGCAGTGAGCAGCATGTTCGGCTCTCAGCTCTTCGGCCGCTTTTAAGGCAGCCGCATCACTTTTTCGGGCTTGCTCCTTGGCTCGGGCGAGTTCCCCCGAAGGTTCTCCATGGCAGCGGCACCATCTGTGTCAAGCATACATGTTGTAAGGCACAGACATTAAGCTACCTTACCGGGTGTCCGCGGAGAAGCTGCATACCTTGTGACTCGTCAAGCCTCTTATTGACAAGCGCGATGTCAGAATCCGCCACATCAAGTTGCCACTTTAGTTCGGCAAATTCATCAGTCCGGCTTGCCACTGGACGCTTCGCCACCTACATAGGAAGAGCGCATATTATACCTGGGATTATGATCCTCGGTGCGCTGTCATTTTTGACAATGCACCGAGTCTCAGGGGCTACTATCTATATAGGGCGCATTCTATATGCAAAACTGTCAGAAGGTACATCATTTTGTGTACCTCAAAACCCGTCAGTAAACTTATGACGGCGTCATGCAATCCGCTTTCAGCGGATGAAATCCTTTTAATCACCGTACCCATTAGCACACGATGATCTTCCGAGATAGATGCTCGCCCGAGCAGATCTTTCAGCTCCTCCGACCGTACACCAGTCGGTGCCGGACTCGTCCGATGGCCTTTTTCGAAGGCCGGACGTGGAGGGCTTTGAGGGGACATACGACTGCCTTCGGGCCCCACCGGATTCGGAGAAACCCTCCACGACGACACCTCAGGGTCGTCCGCCTCACATGACGGTACGGCAGGCGGAGGCGTTTCACTCTCCATCATCTCCAGATCAAGATCCCCTGAAGACGAGCTCTGCTGAGAAGGGCTGAGATCCGAACTACAAGGAAAAATTTCGGTTATCTTCAGAAATAAAACAGGGATGTCTCTCATTTTAAGAAAACGCCCCTCTTTACTTACGGCTCGCTGGAGGGCTGATCTCCTTGGGGAAATAGTGCGGCCGGGGCCTCTCCCGGCGCAGGACCCTCTGGCGAGGATTTCTTCCCCCGCTTCGAGGCCTTGGTCTCCGGATCTTCAGAAGCAGTCCTCTTCTCCCCTTGGAGGGAGGGATTCTCGATCCCTCCTTTCTTGATAAACTCCTTCGCGGAGGCAGTAGCTCCCTTGCTCCCCCCTTTGCCTTCTTCAAAAGGCGCAGCCTCTAGCATCCTGGTTAACACAGGAGCCGACATGGTCTCAGGGAGGGGGCCAGACACCGGATCAGTTTTGCTTTCGCTATCCACTCCTGTTCAAGGGACAACTCTTTTAAAGGCAAGTTTATGATAGATATACGGATAGCATGTCCGGGTACAGGACTACTTACTTGAGTATCCGGGCGATTGCAGCTTAGACCTGCATCCTCGGTCAAATCCGGACACATTGCTCGTGATCCGAAGAACAGTTGGTACATCTCCACGGGCGTTACGCCCATAAAATGTTGGAGAGCTCGTGGTCCCTCTGGATTGAACTCCCACAGGCAGAGGGGCGACGTTTGTAGGGCAGGGTGCGACGAATTAGCATGACCTACGCTACTACGACCAGATCAATCTCTCTCTCTAGGAAGTCTCGAATACGGCCCCGCAACAAGGGCGCGTCCTTGGAAGGCCCCCAGTTGAGCCCTTTATTGACCCATGACGCCAGCCGCGGTGAAGGACCCGAGTGAAAGGCAGGTGGCGCCACCCATTTGGTGCCCCTGGGAGCTGTGATATAAAACCACTCTTGTTGCCACAGACTGAGCTCCTCTTGAAAAGAGCCCTCGGGCCATGGAGCGTGAACATTCTTGCTTATAACAGCCCCTCCGCACTCTGCCTGCTGCCCCTTGATCATCTTCGGTTCCACTTTGATGGTTTTGAGCCACAACCCAAAGTGAGGGGTAACGCGGAGGAAGGCTTCACATACGACAATGAACAATGAGATGTGGAGGATGGACTCCGGATCCAAGTCATGAAATTCCAGCCCATAATAAAGCATGAGCCCCCTCACGAAGGGGGCCGTCGGGAAGCCTAAACCCCGAAGGAAGTGAGGCACGAACACCACGCTCTCACCAGGCTTGGGAGTGGGAATAACCTGCCCTTGGGCAGGCAGCCTGTGCAACATTTCGCCGGTTAGATACCGGGCATCTCTCAGCTTTAGCACGTCTTCTTCCGTGATGGAGGAAGGCATCCACCGGCCTTGCAGGTCGGAGCCAGACATCCTCGGAGGTCCAAAGCGCCTGAATCTAGAGCTTTGGGTGTCGGAACTCGAGGTGAGGGGCGGATTCGATTGAGATTGAAAGAAAGGAGTAGGCCTTGGTCTCGTTATAAAGAGGTTGAATACCAAGAGCCCTCCCCGTGACCGTTCGGGACTCGCCTTCGATAGAGGAGGCGTGCCAATGGGCACGACTAGGTTACCCACACCCTTATTAATGAGAATCCCGGAATAAGGGGACGCGATCTCTGCTTTGATAAGACGTGCCAAGGAAACCGCCTCGCTAAACACGCTGAGGTGGGACAGTAAAAACGATTCCAATAAAGGCTTGGTCGTGGTGTGACGTCATGCCGCAGAATACGTCAGCAGATTCAATTTGTGTAAAGATTATTCTCCCTATGGTGGTATGTCGAACTTATTTCGCAGAACCGGACACTATCCTTGTGTTCAAAATCTTCTATGAAGTATTCGGAGGAGGAACCCGCCTTGCAATGCCGAAGACAATATGTGCACCAGACTCGTCGTCATTGAAGCCTGGTTCAGGGGCTACTGAGGGAGTCCTGGATTAGGGGGTGTCCGGATAGCCGAACTATCACCGTTGGCCGGACTCCCGGACTATGAAGATACAAGATCGAAGACTTCGTCCCGTGTCCGGATGGGACTATCCTTGGCGTGGAAGGCAAGCTTGGTGATACGGATATGTAGATCTCCTACCATTGTAACCGACTCTGTGTAACCCTAACCCTCTCCGGTGTCTATATAAACCGGAGGGTTTTAGTCCGTAGGACGAACAACAATCATACCATAGGCTAGCTTCTAGGGTTTAGCCTCTTTGATCTCGTGGTAGATCTACTCTTGTACTACCCATATCATCAATATTAATCAAGCAGGAGTAGGGTTTTACCTCCATCGAGAGGGCCCGAACCTGGGTAAAAACATCGTGTCCCTTGTCTCCTGTTACCATCAGCCTAGACGCACAGTTCGGGACCCTCTACCTGAGATCCACCGGTTTTGACACCGATACTCGCGGCATGGCATGGGGGCTGGCGCAGTGCTTATATCCCCCACTCAGGACAAGCTCTGCTACGCCGTACAACTCTGTTTTCAGCAGGGCAAGAAGGTCTCCAACAACATAGCTGAATATGAGGGCCTCATAGCAGGCTTGAAAGCTGCAGCAGCACTAGGGGTGAAGCGCCTCATCATCAAGGGCGACTCACAGCTCCTCATCAACTTCTCCAACAAGGTGTACGAGCCGAAGGACGAGCACATGGAAGCGAATCTTGCGGAGGTGCCCAGGATGGAAAAGCTGTTTTGGGGGCTGGAGTTGCAGCATGTGCCCCGCGACACCAACCAAGAGGCTGATGACATCGCCAGGAGGGCATCCAGGCAGCTGCCTCAGGAGCTTGGCATTTTCAAGGAATGGCTCTTCAAGCCATCGGCGACACTGTCACTTTCAAGCACAGCACAGCCTCGGGAGGAACTCCCTCAGCCACCTGCCATAGGAGCCCTGGCCTGTGGCCCGACCTCGGGAGCATGCTTACTCTTGGCGCTAGAGCCTTAGGAGGGATGCTGGACCACAGAATTCAAGGACTACCTGATGCAAGGGACACTACCAGAGAAAGAGGAGGACATGGAACGCGTGGCCTGGCAGGCCACGGCCTACTGCATCCAAGATGGTGAGCTCTACCGGAAGCGGCCAAATGACATTTCCCTACGTTGCATCTGCAAGGAACAGGGGAAGGAATTACTGGCTGACATACACGGTGGAGATTGTGGACACCACTCATCACCACGGACTCTCGTCGGCATGGCGTTTCGCAGCGGGTTCTACTGGCCTGCAGCACTCAGCGACGCGATCGAGATGGTGAAGTCCTGCAAAGCCTGCAATTCCATGCCAAGCAGATCCATCAGCCGGCTCAGGGCCTGCAGACCATCCCGCTCTCGTGTCTGGGGGCTAGATATCTTGGGCCCGTTTCCTCGAGTGCTTGGGGGCTACCGCTACCTCTGCGTCGCCATCGACAAGTTCACCAAGTGGGTGGAGGTGGAAGCCGTCCGCACCATCCCAGCCGGTTCTGCAGTCAAGTTCATCAAGGGCCTTGTAAGACAGTTTGGGGTCCCAACCCGCATCATCACCAACAACGATTCGCATCTCACCAGCAATCTCTTCAAAACATATTGTGCTAACCTTGGAATGGAGATATGCTACGCTTCGGTGGTGCACACCCAGAGTAACGGCCAAGCCGAACGCGCCAACGCTGAGGTCCTGAGGGGCCTCAAGACCAGGACCTTCAAGAAGAAGCTAAAGGCCAATGGCAGGGGCTGGTACGATGAGCTCCAGTCCGTGTTGTGGTCCATCCGCACTACTGCCACTAAGCCAACTGGCGAGACCCCGTTCTTCCTCGTCTATGGAGCATAAGTGGTTCTCCCTCACGAGGTCGGGAGTCACTCCGCGCGGGTCCTAGCCTTTGACGAGGTGCAGCAGGACGCCATGCGGGGGATGGACCTCGTGCTAGGGGAGGAACGCCGCCGTGATGCTATGCTACGAGCAGCAAGATACCAGCAGGCGCTGCGGCGGTATCATTGCCGCAACATTTGCCCTAGGACTCTCGAGGTATGTGACCTCGTACTCAGGCGGGTGCTCTCCACGGAATGGCTGAATAAGCTCTCGCCCATGTCGGAGGGCCCGTTCAAGGTTGTCCGTGTTCCCAGGCCTGGCTCCGCGCGCCTTAAGACTTAGGAAGGGGTGCCCGTCCCAAACGCCTGGAACATTCAGCACCTCTAGAAGTTCTACCCTTGAAGAAAGGCCTAGTGCCTATGAAGCTCGCCGCCCGAAGAAAGGCCCGGTGCCTATGAAGAAGGTCCGTGCCTATGAAGCTCGCTGCCCGAAGAAAGGCCTAGTGCTTGTGAAGAAGGCCCAGTGCCTGTGAAGCTCGCCGCCTGTGACACTCTCACGTAATAGTGAGTTGGGACTGTACACGCCCCGGAATCTCCGGAGTGCCGCCCTCGGGCCTCGGGGGCTCTCACCCATGCCCAGTGGCAGCACTTAGCTCCGCGCTGGTGAGAAGACGTCGAAGACTAGACTAGGTGCCGGATGCGGCTTTTCATTTGCTTTCCGCAGTTGGCTTTTTCTCCCTTGTTTGAAACTTTATTGAAGTTGCTTCTAGTGTTATTTGCCGTCTTCTGCCCCTGTTCTCTGTTTTTGGCTTTTGTCTGGCTCCCTCTCTCTCTCAAACATCGCGAGGGGGCTGCGCGGGCTCCCTCGTGAGCCCTTCCTCTCCTGTTTTTCGCAAGGCTCTCTCGTTCGAGTTCACAGTGGGAGCACCCCTCCCAGTCCATGCCCATCGGGCATTGCAACACAAAGTATTGGGCCATAGCCGGCAACCCACGCGACCAAGGTTTGGAAATGATTCTCCCAACAGATTTTTGCAGCTCTTAAGGTGCCCGGCGAGGCCTTGAGCAGGCACCTCGCGAGGCGGAAGCTACCGCAAACGTCCCGAGCTAAGTTGTTCCTACGCACAGGCACATAACAACGACACCATAACATAGCACAGGGACAATAAATGTAGTACGATAGTTAGGGGATCATAGTCTGTTGCACGCCCTGCGAGGCTCCATACTTTTCTCTCTCGGTGCAGGAAACGGAGGAAAACAAAATAAAAACAACACGTGCCTTGCAACAGCTTGCGAGGAGGGATCTACATCGTCCTCCCAAGCACAATCAGACTCCTCCTCGTGCTTCACTGGGGCGCGGCGATGGGACGACCCGCTACCACCCTTGAAGCGGGCGCGACGGCCTGGTGGTTGATTGCGCCACCGCTGGAGGAGCGGTCGCTGGAGGAGGATCCGCTGAAGCTCGACGAGCCACGGTATCAGGAACGGGTTCGCATTTGCCCTCGTCACAGCCGTCCCCAAGGCCGAGCACCTCGTCGCCATCATCGCCTTCAGGGCTGCACCCAACATGACAGCCATCTTCTCCGAACACCCTCACGTAGAGAGTCGCGTCGCCGTCGTACTTGAAGTGGAGGGTGCATCGCCTGCCCAGGCCACACACACGGGCAAACGTCTGCCAGCCCCGAGCCAGGGCCACATTTCCAGCGACGGAGATCTCCACCGCGACCCAGGAGGCCCTTCTGCAGCAGCCGTCCGCCTGCAACCAGAGCCCGCCGGGACTAGCGGCCGACAGTTCATCGGCGAAGAAGCAAGGGAGCTAGAGCCAGTTGCCGGCCGGGTTGTCCGACCACACAACGAACTCCGGCAGCACCTCTGCCGAATGGAAGCGCGGTCGGGGAGGCCGCGCATCCACGGCATGCATTCCTGCACAAACTAGGCTGCCTCAACATGGGCGACCACCACCATGTGAAGGGCCACCACCGCACCCACGACAAGCCACGACGGAGGTCGCGGGATGCTTGCAAGGATGACCGCGGCCGTGCTTGGGCGGAGAAGAGACAAGCCCTTCCTGGTGAGCCTTCCCCTTCTCCACGGCCGAGAACCTCTTCACGGGCACCATGGGACGCTGCAAGAAACAGGAGAGAGGAGGGAGAAGAAGCAGGCGGAGCAAGAGGATATGTGCAACGGGGGCTTTTGCCCCTCCCCATTTATAGCCCAAGGGACGCCAACCGTTGACTGAGGGAGTCCTGGATTAGGGGGTCCTCGGACAGCCGGACTATATACTTTGGCCAGACTGCTGGACTATGAAGATACAAGATTGAAGACTTCGTCCCGTGTCTGGGTGGGACTCTCCTTTGCGTGGAAGTCAAGCTTGGCAGTTCGGATATGTAGATCTCCTTCTCTATAACCGACTGTGTGTAACCCTAGCCCCCTCCGGTGTCTATATAAACCGGATGGTTTAGTCCGTAGTATAACAACAATCATAATCATAGGCTAGCTTCTAGGGTTTACCCTCTACGATCTCATGGTAGATCAGCTCTAGTAATACTCATATCATCAAGATCAATCAAGCAGGAAGTAGGGTATTACCTCCATCGAGAGGGCCCGAACCTGGGTAAACATTGGGTCCCCCACCTCCTGTTACCATTAGCCTTAGACGCACAGTTCGGGACCCCCTACCCGAGATCCGCCGGTTTTGACACCAACATTGGTGCTTTCATTGAGAGTTCCATTGTGTCGTCACGATAAGGCTTGATGGCTCGCATTGTTATCAAGGACCACATCACCTCTGGAGGAGCCCTGGCTTTAGGACAAACTCTCCGACTAGGGAGCTTCGTCATGACCGCCCGTTCGGCCATCACGCCGACGATGACCTCTCAGGTCATCAAAAACAGCCTCCACATCAGCTCGGAACTCACCGAACAGATGGATTCAATGGAGCTCTCCTCCCTGAATGAGCTCTTGGATCGCATCACCGCTCTGGGAGTCACTACGGACTATGATCAAATCGGGATTAAACCCGACCAAAGGGAGATTAACTCTCTGCCGATCACCCATCAGATAGCGGTGGTGGAGGAGCAATACATCGATTCTTTCTCTATTTTGAGGACGAACTATGTCCGGATTCCCGAGCTCTCTGAGCTGGATACCCATCTACGGGAGGACATGGCCCAAGCTTCGAACCTAGAATCGGACAGCAGGCCAGAAAAATTGGGCAACATCCCGGAGCCCGAGCTGCCAAGCTCGGAAGCTCCTCTCCCCTTGGATCTTAGATCGGGTCAAGGTTTGGACTTAAATCTACCCACCCACCCAGATACAAGTGATCTTTCCCACATTAGACAAGAGCCCCAAGAAACAGTACATCACTTCTGGGCCAGATTCCTCCTTGTAATGAGCAAGGTTAAGGACTATCGTGAGGAAGACGCAATCTCATTCTTTTGCAAAAATTGCACGGGGGAATCCTCAACGCCATAAGTCGCCGTGACATAGTACACTTCGTTGACTTGGCGGCCATAGTACATAAGTAATGTGCGATGGAAAGCGCCTGGAAAACCCAAACAAATTCTAGGATCCTCCGGCTCTCACTAAACCCCTCGTCCAAACTAAAAGAGTGCACTCTCGCAAGTCACCTGATCCAATTACAAACAAACCAAAGCCCACTACTGGGCGTGGAACTGTATTGGAGGGATGGCTTAATGGGCCATGCAAAATTCACGGTACATCGGATACCATACCAACACACGGCCTTAGAGCATGTTGGATACTCCGGCAGGTGACCAAGAGCAGTGAGGATCTCCTCATCAACAATACCGCAGAACACCATCCCATGGAAAACAACAATCAGTACTGACAGTCTTCGAGACTTTCGCCTCAAATAATAGGCGCAAGCAAGCACTCCGCAGCCTCGCTGAAGTCTGCCACGTTGCAACAATAAATCCATGGAACGACACGGCCATAACCTTCAATGCGAGTGACGAACCTCAATTTCGAACAGTCCGAGCACCAGCCGCTTTGGTCCTTAGTCCAATTGTGGAAGGCTTCCGGCTTACTAAAGTGCTCATGGATGGCGGCAGTGGATTAAACCTCATCTACGAGGAGACTCTTAACAAAATGGAAATAGACAAGAGCCGCATTAAGCAAAGCAGCACGACCTTCAGGGGAATCATCCCTAGTCGGGAGGCACGATGTGCAGGAAAAATCACACTAGATGTTGTATTCGGCACGCCGGAGAATTATAGGTCCGAAGAAATCACATTCCAAGTGGCCCCGTTTAGTACGGGATACCACGCCCTTTTAGGGCGGGATGCATTCACGAGCTTTCAAGCTATACCCCATTACGGGTACATGAAGCTCAAGATGCCCGGGCCCAATGGAATCATCACTCTAGCTAGTGATCCGGACGTAGCACTCCGCGTCGAAAATAAAACCGCCACACTGGCCCTTGAGGCAATATCTGAAGCCCTCGCGGCTGAAGAACTAACTGCGCTGCGCTCCATGGTGGACAGGGACGATGTGATACTCGAAAAACGATCCAAATCCACCTCTTTCAAACCAGCGGACGAAATAGTCAAATTCCAGGTCCACCCAACGGACCCTACAAAAACGACATCCATCGGAGCACAGCTGCACCCCACAATAGACGCCGCACTGCGAGAGTTCTTGCGTGAGAACTGGGATATCTTCGCCTGGCATCCTTCAGACATGTCAGGTATCCCAAGCAGGCTGGCCGAAGACAGCCTAAACATACTGAAGGGATACAAGCCGGTCAAGCAGACTCTTCGGCGCTTCTCATAACCTAAGCGACAAGCCATGGGAGAAGAGCTAGCCAAGTTACTCAAGGCCGGATTCATCAGAGAGAAAAAAAACATCCGGACTGGCTAGCAAACCTCATGATGGTACCAAAGAAGGACAAATCCTGGCGCCTATGTGTCAATTTCAAGGACCTCAATAAAGCATGCCCCAAGGATCCCCTCCCCCGCATCGATCAAATCATCGACGCTACCGTAGGACACGACACATTGTGCTTCCTCGACGCATACTCCGGATACCATGAAATCAAGATGGCAGAGTCTGATCAAGCCACAATGGCATTCATCACACCATACGGGCCATTCTGTTTTAATACCATGCCTTTTGAGCTCAAAAATGCCGGTGCAACCTATCAACGCGTGATTCAGACATGCCTGAAAAAACAAATCGGCAAAATAGTGGAGGCATACGTAGACGACGTGGTCATCAAAACCAGACACGTCGAATCTTTAATAGATGACTTGAGGTTTACGTTCGACAATCTCCGAACATATGACATCAAGCTCAATCCGGAAAATGCGTTTTCGGCAGGCCTGTCGGAAAGCTGTTGGGCTTCATCGTTTCCAATAAAGGAATTGAAGCAAATCCAGCTAAAATCCGAGCTCTGTCACAGTTGGCTACCCCAACAGACCTCAAGCAAATCCAGAAATTAACTAGATGCGTGGCTGCCCTAAGCCGCTTTATCTCTCGATTGGGAGAAAAAGCTCTACCTCTTTATCGCCTTCTTCGACGCACCGAACACTTCGAGTGGACGGATGCGGCCATGGCCGGATTGGAAGAAATAAGGCCCTCTTGGCCAGCAATCCAATCCTGGCCGCACCAAATATCAGCGAACCCATGCTGTTATATATAGCTACAACACACCAGGTTGTAAGCGCAGTGCTAGTCATCGAACGAGAGACGGACGGACATAAGTTCCCGCTTCAAAAACCAGTATACTACGTATCCACTGTCCTCACTCCATGCAAATCACGGTACCCACAGTATCAAAAGATAGCATACGCGGTCTTCATGGCATCCCAGAAACTATGACACTACTTTCAAGAGTGTTCAATCATGGTGGCCTATGAAGTACCACTCAATGATATAATAAACAACCGCGATGCCATGGGAAGGATTGCTAAATGGGCTATCGAGCTCCTCCCATTCGACATAACATACAAACCACGGCGAGCCATTAAGCCGCAAGTACTGGCTAACTTCGTCGCTGAATGGACAGAAGCCGAACTCCCTAAAGAGTACGGCGCGTACTCCAATTGGATCATGCACTTTGACGGCTCTAAGATGCTGGCTGGCCTGGGGGCAGGCGTCGTCCTGACATCCCCCACCAGAAATACAGTCCAATACTTACTCCAAATATTATACACAGACTCCAACAACGCAGCTGAATATGAGGCTCCGCTGGATGGTCTTCGGATGGCAGTCTCCATGGGCATTCAACGCCTGAAGTGCGTGGGGATTTAAACCTCGCAATATCTCAAATAAATGGAGACTTTGACGCCAAGGACCCAAAAATGGCGGCTTACCGTAATGCCGTCCTCAAAATGTCAGCTCGGTTCGGGGGGCTCGAATTCCACCATGTGGTCCACGAAAACAATCAAGCGGCGGATATCCTCGCCCGCATTGGCGCTAAGCGCGACCCCGTCCCACCTAATATCTTCTTTGAGGTTGTTCAAGCCATCCGTGGTGTGGGAAGGGGAGACCAGCAATACCAGTCCGGATCCGAACACAAGCCCAGATCCCGAACTATCTGACATAATCGAAGGCTCCGCCACCGAAATAACACCTTCGGCCCATGTGATTATTGCTGTCATTGCCTCGTGGACAGAACCCTTCTTAGCCTACCTAAATAGGCAAGAACTCCCTGAGGACCAAAATGAGGCGTGTTGCATTGTGCGGCGCTCTAAATCCTACAAGGTTCATGAGGGAGAGCTTTATAAAAAAGCACGATCGGAGTGCTCCAGAGGTGCATCTCTGAAGAGGAAGGACGACAGCTACTGGCCAAAATTCATGATGGACCCGACGGCCATCACGCCGCAGGTCGGGCCCTTGTAAGCAAGGCCTTCCGTACAGGTTTCTACTGGCCGACAGCCCGAGCAGACGCACAGGACCTCGTCCAACACTGCGTCGGTTGCCAGCTTTTTGCAAATCAAAGCCATATGCCACCTACCGCTCTCCAAACAATCCCCATAACTTGGCCCTTTGCGGTCTGGGGGCTCGATGTGGTTGGACCCCTTAAAGGAGGAAGCCGTAAGAAAAAATACTTGTTGGTCATGGTAGATAAATTCACCAAATGGATAGAGGCCAAACCAGTAAAAACGACTGAATTCGGACCAGTGATAGACTTCATATCCGGGGTTGTACACCATTATGGTGTCCCCCACAGCATCATCACTGATAACGGCTCCAACTTCACAGTCGGCGAGGTGAAAACTTGGTGCGGCAACATGGGCATTAAGCTCGATTATGCCTCTGTCTATCATCCCCAAACAAACGGTCAAGTCGAACGAGCAAATGGTCTTATTATGAGCGGCATCAAACCCAGACTAGTGCGATCCTTGAAGGAATCAAATATGCACTGGGTCGAGGAGCTCGACTCCATACTATGGGGGCTGCGGACCACGCCAAATCGCACCACCAGATACACACCATTTTTTATGGTGTACAGCGCCAAGGCGGTGCTACCCTGCGATATCATTCACACTACAAAAAAAATACACTTCCGTGATGATACGTGTTTGTCATAGTAGGTCGCGTTTTTTGTCATGCATGTACATCCATGACAAATTTACGACAGAATCAAGATAATCATACTTGTGCTGTCGTAGAAGTGTTCGATGACATTACAAAAATTATCATCACGGAAGTGTCCACTTCCATGACGATAAATCGCGCGTCACAAAAGTGCTTTCGTCAAGGGTGACCGACACGTGGCATCCACCGTAACGGAACGCTGTTAAGCTATCGGGTCGGGTTTTGGATCCGATAACCCATTAACAGCCCCGACCAATGGGGATTTTCCATGTGTAAAATCATCATTGGCTGGAGGAAACACGTGTCGGCTCATCGTTGGGACAGATGTCATCCACTCATTGGACAGAAGGCGCCTATGATACGTCGACACGTGGCACGGCCAATCAAGTTTAAATGGGCCGGCCCAACTAAAGGGCCACAAGATTTTGCGGCCCATAATGGGCCGGCCCAGTTAAAGGCCCACGAGATTTTGCGGACTATAATTGGCTGGCCCAGCTAAAGGCCCACAAGATTTCGCGGGCCATAATAGGCCGGCCCAGGTAAAGGCCCACAAGATTTTTGTGTGCCATAATGGGCCGGCCCAGGTAAAGGCCCACAAAATTCTTGCGGATCATAATGGGCCGGCCCAGCTAAAGGCCCACGAGATTTTGCCAACATTAATGGGCCGGCCCAGCTGTAGGCCCACAAGATTTTGAGGACCCTAGTAGGCCGGCCCATTAACCGGCTGCCATGTTTTGGGCCAAATGCCGGCCCATAATTGATTCGGTCCATTAATGGTCTGCCACGTTTGGGCCTAATAATGGCCCATATAAGAAACGGCCCGTTAAAAGCCTCCCACTTTCTGGGCCAAATCACGGCCCAGATCAGGTCCGGCCCTTTAAGAGGCTTTGGGCTCAATTATGGCCCATATCAGATTTGGCCCGTTGACTGGACGCTATGCTTTTGGGCCCACTTGCTAAAGGCCCATTTAGTAATTTGGCATGATATTAGTTTCGTCCTATTAAGGGCCCATTTAACATTTCGGCACTATATTAATTTCGGCCTGTTAAAAGCCCGTCATATAGTTGGGCCTAACTACGGCCCGGTTTGCATCCGGCCTGCTCGCAGCCGATATCTAGTTGGGCCAAACAAGGACTGAGACAACTTTGGCCTGTTAAAAGCCCGTGAATTGATTCGCACAATCATGGGCCGGGGTCCATTTCGGGCTGTCGCCGGCCCGTGAGCTATTCAGCACGTTTCAGGCCCAGCCTACTTCTCAGCCTCCTAAAAGCCCATTGAGTTTTCTTGCGAAAAGAGGGCCAGGGGTTACTCGGCCTATTAAAGGCCCGAATCTACTAGTGGGCTAGTTTGACGGGGCCCATGATGCGGATCATACATCGTGATTGCATGACGGCCCGATTATGTACCGTAATTTTACGGTTTGGCTGGTTTACTGCGAAGACAGGATATATATACAGTAAAATAACTGCAGCATCATGAATAAGAAAAAACCTAGACTATACAATAAAGAAATTATGACATATTACATCCACTGGGCATCAAAGTTCGCCGCTATGATAATAAAGCACAAGCAGACAGCAGATTACATAGACTGGGCATCAAAGATCGCCACCAGTGCAAATAAACACGCCGACAAAATAATATACAAAATCGACAACACTTCAATAGAGTTCAAGAAAGGTTACCCTGCTGGGGAGCTGCAGCGCAAGCAGCTGAGCATGATGATGAGACTGCGCTTGTTCAACACTTATATCTTCCTCACTCTGAAAGATAAACAAGCAGACAGATGACAGGTTTTGCACATAAAAGTATTAGTGCTGACAATTCATCACATTTCTTACTGACGAATAAAGTGACACAGTTTAAAATTGCATTAACACAATATGGTATTGTTCAGGTCAATACATGGCAGGAATTGACATTGTGAAGGAGTTGGCAGCTTCACGACACCACTGGATTACAGATCAAGAACTCATAAGTATCAATGGTTACTGTGCTGTCAATTTATCCCATTTCAGATTGGCAAATAAAGAGGCGGTTTAAATAATAGTAGAATGATATTACATTGTTCATAGTTAAGACATTGCAGAATATGACATTGTGATGTAGTGGGTAGGTTCACCACACCACTGGATTACGGATGAAGAACAGAAGCATACATGCAGTGCAAAAGAAGATCACTTGCTCTATATAGTTTAATTTACATGGTATGAAGAAGGAACTTGGTTGTACAACTGAAAACTTAAATTGAGAAGGAAAAACTTTTGTTTATGAACTACATAATAAACTTTAAACATGCAATTTGATGCAAACACCAAAAATAAACAGATGTTGTAGTCATGCCTAACCAAATATACACAACAAAGTTTGAAGGCTTGAAAAGGACAAACTTACATTACTGGTGAAGACAGGCTCTATAAAGCCCTTGTCCATGCTGATGGGGGGGCAATTCAAGAAGTTTAGCATAGAATGTTCTTCATAAGCATTGCCTTTATTCTACATTTTGTTAAGAGTAAATATAGATGTGATAATATACGAAAAAATGGAGAATATTTAAGATAAGATGAAGAGTGATGCTACATAACCAAGTAGCTATAAATGTATGTGCAGCGATACAGGCAAAAGGCACAGCCAAGAGCAATGCACAGCTAAACTTCTTCAGTACCAACCTTATGGTAAGAGTAAATATAAATCTGATGTGTAGAAAATGGAGGGCAAAGGAAAATAAGCTGCAGAGTGATGGTACATGAACAACTACCTGTCAATATAAGTACACTTATAAAGGACAATATGTACTTACAAGAACAATGCAGAGCTAAAAAATCATTGGCATTGGATATATTCTACACAAATGTAACCATTCATACAGATCAGATAATTTGGAGCGAACAATTGATAAGCAAGCTATCATGCATACTGCTGTCACATAATGAACCAGGTATGTATGCAAGTACAGTGAAACAGGACAACAGGTACTAACAAGAGCAAAGCAGCGGGCAGCATATTTGCGATATCCGGTCATTCTTTTCAAACCAGAATTCTTCTTCGAGCTGATTTCCTGCAAAAAAGATCTGTAAGGCACATGCGGAAAAGTAGAAGTTCAAATTGTCATGTGATTTCATAGACAGTACCTCATCCTGGGAACAAGACCAGTGCATAACAAGGTTTTTCCATTCAATGTCTTCTAAATTTAGCACAGGAGACTTCACCGGAAATTTGTTTATAGACTTGCCATCAAAGTGTGATTTCCTCAGGTAATACCGATACTGCTGCAATGCTTCCTTGAAAAGCACAAGCAAGCTTTGCTCGTCATGACTATCCAGATTGACCCTCACCTAGTTACAACAATGTAATGTAAATCATTGATGTGTTCGATCAGCAGAAAATAGGAAAATAATAACCATGAATAATAGCACTTACACGTAAGTTGGACAGGAAGATGTGAAAATGGTGTTTGTCTTCACTATAATCTTCCCATGATGGGAATATATGCACGTAGTCCCTAACAACATTGAAAGCATTGTCTTTTAAACTGGGAATAAATGGAATGGGGTTCCAATCTGTAGGAATTGGCCGTCTCTGCAGTTGGGATAGGTCTTCGGCCGGTGGACTTGCTGTACTTTTTGCTAGAGTGGGATTTTTCTGTGGTACGGCTGGTGCTATGGCAAATAAAATCGGTATACCTTTTGCTGGAGTGCAGGTCCTGTGTGGTGGGGCTAGTGGTGTGGCCAGTGAAGTATGGGTACAGTCTGCTGGAGTCGGTCCTATGTTTTGTGTCACTGGTTGTACAGCCAATATAAGTGGGGCGCTGTCTGATTTCTCCGGCACCACCATGTTTTTCAAGGACTTTGCTGGTGCTCCTTCAGGTTCAGCAATCACCCTCTTCCTTTTTGATGTCTGATGCACAAGAACAACATTTGAGTGGAAAAACATGGTATGACGACAGATGGAATATGTATTGATAATGGATGGGCATGGCATCTCGAGTTATATGATGAGTAAACTAAGCAGATGGTGGTGCAACAAAGTAGAAGAAATGCAAGATAACATATGCAAGATACGTGCAATCAATAAAACCTTGCCAAATTAGAACAGGCACCTTGATGGTTGAACAGGACAGGCCATCTGCCTTTGACTCCTCGAGGTTAGAATAGTCATTAGAATGATATTCTGAACAAGAATCAACAGGTGAGGAGCGTACGATTGCTTCCAGAATGGCACTCAATGCCTTGGTGCCAATTTTGTAAGTCATTGCTCTGTTCCACAATATTCTTCTGATGTGCAGATTCTGATATTCACTGTAATTGCGTATAATATCTGAGAACCATGAAAACATAAATAGTTGTGAGATTATCTTTGTAATGCAGATGATATTCTAATATAGGGGCGCCCCTGTAAACACTTATGTGCTATCACTGGATTCTGATGACAGAGCTCATGTGTGCTGTAATATCGTGCGTGCATTTATATAATCTGGCACAAGTACACAAAAAAATAAGCTCCAGAAGTAAGGATAGCTGGCAGATGATAGGTTCATAATATACTGTATAGATAGTTTATTGCCAAACCATGATAACAAGAGCACACAGCAACTAGGCAGATCATAGTGTACATAACAGGGGTACACCATAACCATGATATATAAATCGGGAAAGTGGAACTGGCTTGAAAATACGGTGTTGTATTACCGCTAGTAATTGAAAGCCTATCGATCACGTACAGGCCAGCACTATCGAACATGGTAAAGAAGAGCAAGCAGATTTTGGATAATAAATTGTTGGTTGTGCAGTGCCCACACATGATGAACCAGAGCGCATTAAGAATGCAACTCCCAGCTGTCTCTCGACCATTTCAGGCGGTTGGATCAAGATCCTACGTCTGCTAACCCTTCTTCTTCCTCGTCTCTGATTCTTCCCATACAGAACACCGCACGGGCCACCGGCCGGACCACCGGCCCCCACCGCCTGTGTTCCTCCGCCACCCCCACCCCCCACCCGTGTCGAGTTTTCTTTGTTCGGCGAGGCCCCACAACCACCCGAGCCCCTTGGATCGCACCGGCGAACTCCGGCGAGCTACCCAATTTTGAAATTTAGTCTACTGTGATTTAACTAGTGTGGAATATAAAAGGGGAAAACCACAAGCATTGGGAGTATAGTGTTGAGCGTGCCATGGCAGATCTGAAGGTGCAAACCAGACAAAGGTAACTTCGCAACCAAGACAAGAAATCAGAGTAAAGCAGTTACGATCTATTTTCTTGCTACGACAAATAAGTTGAGCAGATACGAAAGAGTACCGCCTCTGGTGCGGTGCCGTGTATGCATCTGGTGAGAATTTGACGGTGCTGCGGTAGCGATGGTTGTCGGCGGCATGGAAGCAGATCTAGGAGGGTAGACGATGGCAGCAGGGTGCGGTGGACGAGACGGTCGTAGGAGCGGTGCCGGCAAGGTGGACGACGGCGGGGATGAAGCGAGAGGACGGGATGCAAGGATCCCAGTCCGACGGCATGGATGAGAGAGGTCGATCTCTTGTAATGGACGGCGGCATCAGGGTATCAGCTCCGGCATGGTGGAGGAGGACGGTGGTGGATGGGGTGCCGGACAGCGGCGGACGGAGGAGGGTGGGGTGGAGAGGGTGTTTTGGCGCCCATGGAGTACGAATGAGGAAAAGGGAGGTAGAGAGGAAGGGGGGAACCATGTATTCAGGGCGCGCTTGTCTCAAATGCGAGGAAATTTACAAACTTAGCCCCCGTTTCAAATTTCTACTACATCACAGCAACATTAGTCAGTTGGGGATAGGACGGTAATCTCGCATACACCAAATATTTGCCGACGAGAGTTTGTTTTTGGCGCCCATCGTGTATGAATATGAATCGGGGAGGGAGTCGATTTCGGCCGAGGGCACACTGTGTTTTGGTGCCCGCCATGTATGAATCCGTGTGAGAGGCGGTTACGTCACGTTTGGGTGAAATTACAAACCTACCCCTATCAAAACCTATAGAAATCCAGCAGATAGGCTTTGCGCGGTAGGGATAGGCAGTAGTGATTTCCATCTCGCTGATTTTGGTTTCGGGCGGTTACTGCGACTTTCCCCGCTTCGTTCAAATTTTGCACAGTGCACGTTTACCGTGCCAACTCAATTTGAATCCCGTTTGTATTCTACTATTTTTTTCGGGCGGGATCCATTTTCAATTGGAATTACATTATATATACATCATTTTTTATATATATACTTTCAAAAGCACAACACCATTTATACATAAATATGGTTTACAAATGGCATGATTTCAGATTCATAAGGTTGTATCCATCAATTTGGATTTTCAAATATTTGAAACCACTTTATGTTGAAATCCAATGTATGCATTCCTCGCTAACTGTCTCCAATTAATGTGTGTTTCATGCGGGGTTTTTTTTTAACTTCTCAAACATGTATAATGTGTTTCACACACGCAACATATAGTGTAATCCCGTTTAGACATTAATTGCATATAAACCATGCATTGTTTGTAATTGAAGAATCTATGGATCAGCAATATTGATAAACTATATAACATTACACGTGTGCCCAAATTCAAATGAATATGCATGTTTGATACACCAATTTGCGTTATGATCTTATCGATGTCGTGATCTCCAGTTTAAATATTTGAATCCCCTTTAATCCAGATATTCGTCTCATATAGCTATCACTCATGCTTATATAGGACTATCTCTCTGGACCTATACGCATTCATCGTCTCTCAGGCATCTCTCGTGCTACCTGTATGTCAACAATAATCTTTTATCTTCGTAACACACTGACGGTACTCTCTCCATCGACCTTCATCACTCTATCTCTCTCTAAGTATATCTCGCTCCCTGCTATGTGTCTCTTGCTATGATTCTCCATGTGGAATCTCTTTCTCTCAGACAAACACAAAACTTTGTCTCCCAGGGTCTCATTTCTCTCAACTATTCCCATGTGTGCCACTCGCACACCCAACATACAGAGATGTCTTTCGCTCCTTAGATATGAGAACCTACGATTCTTCCTCTTCAATATCTCTTTCTCACACACAAACACAAACTCTGTCTCCCAGGGTCTCATATTTCTCCATTGTTCTCATGTATGTCGCTCAAACACACCCTCTCTCCCTAGAGATATCTTGCGTTCCCTCATATGTCTCTCTAGCTATCACTCTCGTTGTGAAATATCTTTCTCTCTCGCAGACACAAAATTCTGTCTCTCTGTATCTCATTTCTCTCTGATATTTGTTTGTATGTGACTCACATGCACCCTCTCTCTATCTCTCTCACACCCACTCGACTCCTATCTCTAGCGCACACTAGCTAGCATCTTTATCTTTCTATTTATCTATTTCTCCATCAACCTTCTTTCTCGCCCTCACTCTTGATTCCTATCACGCACACTACATATGTTTCTCTCTACATGCAGTCAAGTGCCCTCTCACACACATATATAACTTCACCCTTTGAACCACCTAACGGTCATCTTCGACACCCAAACTAACGGATGTCTCTCTAGCTAGCATCTCCATCTCTGTATCTATCTGTAGTTTCTCCGTCAACATTTCTTTCTCGCACGGAGTCTTGCTTCCTATCACCCACACTATATATGTCTATCCATACAGATGTATTTATAGGTTGATCTCTTTTGCACAATCGTTGCGCCTCACCCCCTCTGCTCGCCATAGATGCATGCTCCAGCCCACGCCACTATCTCTTAAAGACAAAAACACATGCTCAATTGTCGGGCCTTCTTCCCTGCATTCTCACATGCAAGCATATTGTCATATCGATCCTTCTCTCCCATGTCGTTGCTCTGAGGACTTATGTCTTCTTTCTTTTATCTCGATCATGCGCGCGCACACACACACACATCCCACGTATACATGTATACCTCTCACACATGCACGTTCAAGGTCTCTATGTCTCCATACGTAGTTAATTACCCTCAATCCTAACGCCACATCGAATCATTCTCCTCTTTTGTGCACATAACT
>NC_057804.1:527299834-527300090 GCF_018294505.1 Triticum aestivum | reverse complement strand
TAGTCTTCCTTGGTGTCTCTCGAACAAACACGTTCTCTCGATGTCGACTCCTCTCACGCGCACACACCTTCTCTTCCCTCTCTACGGGCATTTTCTCTCTCGCACCCCATTGTTGGTGGCCTCTGCCATACACATCACCTCTCTATGATGAAGCCATGCACACTTAAATTACATCCGCCACAGAGGACCCCGCGACACACACACACACACGCACGCACCCCCCCACACACACTAATACTCCATCTCTCTCACACAC
>NC_057804.1:527184129-527299447 GCF_018294505.1 Triticum aestivum | reverse complement strand
TCTCTCTCTCTCACACACACACACACACCACACACACTAAGACTCCATCTCTCACACACATGCTCTAGGCGGAGCATTTGTTCCTACCACCCTTCATCCAACCTTACCCGTATGATAAACAATCACCTTTATTTACTTGCATAACATGGACAGATTCCACTTTAATTTAGTAGTCAGCAAACTTATCATCTGTATACCCTTGTAAAAAACGAGTTGGCGATGATGGTGTGCCTGCCATCTTGTAATACAGACCGTATGATTTATATCTGACGGATAGGAAGCAAACTATGATAATTTTACAAAAGATACCCACACCATTCTCCCCATCATTATCTCCCGCAACCTCATTGCTCAGCAATTAAAAAAGGAATAAGTTTCTGGAACAATCTAGCATGCATGGTGGCCGCTGTCGCCTGCCGGCGCCATCCATCCCCATGCCTCCGCCCATTCCGACCACCAGTCACCACCACGCTCCACTCCTCCTCGCCTTATCTCCCATCTTTCATTTTTTTGATGACATTCTCGAGATACCAGTTTTCTGATAAAATTCTCGAGATATCATTAGTTTTTACACATGGGATTACTCCTGCATGGATCAATCACAACAGGTGTTTTGTAAAAAAATGCATATTTATGTTCCGTGCAATGCACGAGAATATTGCTTGTAATTATATAACGCAAATCACGAGCAGGCAGTGACATTTTTTTGACACAACCACGTTAACATGGCCACGTAAATCACAAGCAGGAAGGAGAAGGGAAGCGGGCTGTGGAGTAATGTTTTTTACCACAATTTCTTAGGAAACTGAGTGCAATAATTGAGTAGTTTTGCAAACTACCATTACTACTACACCTGAAACGGTTCAAAACCTATACTCCCTTGCCAGCGCGCGCTTCCTGCATGAAACGGTTAGCATCGCCCTAGAGCGTCAGCGCCGCATTAATGCCCGGCCAGAGCGGAGGCGACCTCTCACTGGCGCCGGCTTTGAAGTGGCACGACGGCCGAGAGAGCGCCGCTTCCCGGTGCACGTGACTGCTCTGTGTCGAGGCTGGCCATAAGCCCTGTTTGGATCCATGGGTTAGAGTTAGTTTGAGCTAGTTGGGGCTCAAATAGCCCTAAAGTATCCAAGCATGAGGGTTTAAATTGGAGCAAGTTGCACCGAACCCACCCAAAAAAACTATCCCACCCAAGAGGTGCTAACTGGAGATAGTTCTCATTGGGACCACTGAAAAATCACTTTTCTCTCTCCATGAAGTGCATTTATTGTCAATCAAACCCTGTCACCCAAACACCTCTTTGGCTACAGTTAGTTCAAGGTTAGTCATGAGTTAGTCTAACCTCTAGCTAAGTTAGAGTATCAAACAGGAGCAGTATAGGACATGCAAGTTGCTCAAAGCATACAGGCAAATTCGTAGGTGAAATGATTTTTTCTTTTTGAAAACGAAAAGTGAAAGGAATTTTTTTTAGAATGCTCTTGGCATGTCGCTAACATGTGATAGTTAACCGACCTCAATAGATGGAACAAACGCCAGCCCGCCGCACTTTGATAGAGAAGAGGAGGGAGAAGTGATACAGGCTGCTGGATTACTAGAGATAGGTGTCACACGGAAGCCAAGAAATATGGTGATAGCGTGGGTTAGCCATGTACTAGTATGATGTAACTACACTGGGCTGCCGTGTTTCATACTCTTCCAGTCCACTGTGGAGATGATTGGTTAATTTTATATCGCTGAATAATATTAAATATTATGAGTGCAGAAGCTCCACCACGAGGTTCCTTGCTCCTTCTCGGTCGTCCGGAATCTATGTTCTTCCACTCTATTTTTTTACGTGATCTTTGTTCATCCTCTTGCCAACACGCGAGACATCTAGCATCAAGGCGCACATGTTATGCAATGATCGTTCCATCTATATGAAGAACACGTGGCACTGGAACTACAAGATGGACATGTACCCAGGAGTGGACGTATGAACCTGAGTAATGTAGCGCAGTAAGTGAAGTAGAAAGGCACAAATGGTATGAACATGCGTGGCATACAGGGTGTGTTTGGCTGCGTTCTTGTCTCAGCATAGTTGTTACCTCTTCATGCATGCTCAACTCAACACCCCTCTTCATGCATGCTCTCTTCATGCATGCTTCTAGTGTATTTGTGCTAAACTAGTGTGGACTCATGCACCCTCCATACACTCTACAAAACACCCAAAAGTAGGTCGAGAAGGGAACTCTTGGGCGGCATTTGTCTCTTACTACGTACTACCACTAAATGTTGTACATGCAATGCACGGTGATGTTATGGAGTACGTGCCTAAGTACTCTACTACTACCATATTAGTTGGAGGCACATATTAACTTTTATATTTGTTTACGTGTATGCCCCGAGACCTTCCAACTAGACGTGTCTTTCTCTCCAGGTCGCACTTTGTATCGTTCATACAACTAAGTACTACTACATGTGGTCTCCGACCCAGAAGTGGAAGAAGTGGAGACGCTCTACCACGCTATTTTTTTATGCTGGGCTCTACCACGCTGTTCATGTCCCACTCCTTTCGCTGACGTATGGGACATCCAGCACGTGCCGTGTTTGGCACCCTTCATCGTAAGAGTTGAAACGCTAGCATTCATCAGAAATAAAAAATAATTATAAATCGGCAGTGATACTATTTTTTTGTGAATTAATCAGCAGTGATACTATACCATGTGGTTTCCTTGCTCCTCGATATCGGAAAGAATACTTCCGTTCGCCAACATGTGGGACGTCGACCATCCTGGTCCACTTGCCATGCACGCAGAACTCCAAGGGAGAGTCACCCAGGTCGTCGCACCGCAGTAACAATGACTAATGAGTCGTCAAATCACAGGCCCACTTCCCACTTTGAAGTTGCTCGGACAAAGGAACCATCATGACTTTGTTGAATTCCGCTTCTTGAAGAAAACTACTGTACCAGCAGTACTACTAGCTACAGTATTTACTCCAATAGAGGCCTCCTTTCGTTCATAGGATAGGAATATGAAAATCATAGGAAGTGAGATGACATGCATCTCAATTCCTATAGAGAAAGAGATGCCATTTGATGCATAGGATAGGAATTTTTCCATTTAGTCTAGGCTAATGTACTGGTAATTTGCTCTAAAAACTACAATAGTAACTAGTAGTACTGGTACATGCTCGTACTCAGGCACAGACACACACACTAACTACTAGTACTACTACTTCTCACATGCTGGCCAGACGCCATCGTTCTCCTTCCTAGCTTTGTCGGCGACACCCCACCGTCCTTGGATCTCCGCCGACCTCTCCGCAGCAGCACGTGCGTCCTTTTCTTTCTTGCGGCGGCGGGCCTCTCTTTTCTTGAGTGCTTTCTGACTTTTCCGCTCCCTCTGTGCGGCTTTGGCCGCCTCTTGCTCTACCGCCCATTAGGCCTTGGCATCTTCAAATTCCTCCCACATAGTTGTGAGGTCGCGAGCGGCGATGAACTCGGCACGGCGGGATGCCATCGCTTCCCTACCATTTTGTGTGCGTTCGTGGGTGGCGAGGAACTCAGCGCGGCGAGATGCCATCGCTGCCTTACCGGTTAGTGTGTGGCGCGGTGGCATGAACGACGCTTGGTGAGAGCTCTGGGGTGGAGCGGCCGGACAACCGTATAGTGCATTGGTTTGTCAAGAGCTCAAGGACAGAAGACGAAGCAAATTAGGATTCCCCTTCAATCCTGGTCATTTATTACCGAGTAAAATGCATTGCCGGTCATCGAACTTGTCTTGATAGCTCACTTTGATCATTGTATACGAGATATGGTGAATATACAGTCGCTGGCTCAGCGTATAGCTCCGCATTTGTATGGTTGACCAGTCAAACAGTCCGCATGCACCTGAAACGGTCACCGTCTCTCTAGAATGTCAATGCCGCATTCACCCGACTTAACTGCAGGTGCAATTGGTGTGTCACTGACATGCGGGCCAGACGCCCGTTGGGCCCACATGTCAGACACCCAAACACATCTACAGTGAAGTCACTGAAGCAGCGTCCGCATTCACGCCCGACGAACCTACTCCGGCGCCAGTTTTCCATCCGTCTGTCGCGGCTCATTTCCATTCGCCCGCTATATTAACTTGAGCCCCAGCTCCCAGCCATAGCCAAAGACCCACACTTATTCTCCTCCGGTCCCTTCCTTCTGTCGGCACCACTTTAACCATGGCCTCGTGGCGCTCCGAAGCTCTCTTGGACGTACTGTCGCAGGAGCAGACGAGGGACATCGGCGGCTCTACTCCGGGCGCGCTCCAAAGCTCTCTTCGACGTACTGTCGCAGGAGCAAACGAACAAGATCACCGGCACCCCCTAGGCCGTCCTCCGCCGCCACGACCACGAAGCCGGCGCGCGTGCACGGGCGCAGCCGGCAGCGAGGAAGAGTAGTACATGGTAGGTCGTCGCCGCTCTGGTCCCGGGAAGGCCACCACTACTCCACTCAGTCGATGCCAAGCTTGGTGGGGTAAACATCGGCGGCTGATTAGCCGCTTGACGGAAACGTGGAGGCGGAAATCTTCATAACCTTGTGCTCCGGCCGAAGGAGGAGGTTATCAAGGCGGATGAGGAGGAGGCAAAGGCAATGGCCGACTTTCTCGGGTTCATGGCCGGACATGGTGGTTGGGCGTCGGCGATCATTTAGATTAGGTTTATAGTAGGTTTAGTCCGGTTTGTGCGAAATATGTAATGAATTTTGTCCAGTTTGTAGGAAAAGTTTTTGAAATGTAATGAATTTCATCCGGTTAATTTCAACCGGTTAATTTGAAATTTGCTTTGTTTGCATGAATTTCATCCGGTTAGTTCATATAGTTGTCGAAAGGTATGCGAGCAGCATTGGATGGCATCCATCAGTGTCCTCGGACAGATGCCGGTGTAAATTTGTGGGCCAGCGCTGGAGATGCCCTAACTATCATGCTATAATCGCAAACAATCCTCCATTATTTGGCAGGGAACAGTTATCCCTCGATCAAAATCAGATCCGCGGTGTTTCGCACTCCTCCCGCGTACGAGTGTAAACTCTTACTTACATAAAAATGGAGCAAGTGGACGGCACTGTAGCACGTCATATCACTCAAACTAGCCCGCCTAACAAGCGGGAAAGCGCCGCCCTCGTTATTTTGTTCTGGATTATCGATCGATCGCGCGAAAATGTTATGCTTCGCAAGTTCTAAAGGAAAAGGCGGCACACTTACGACTAGTACGCGTCGCAACCCCGATAGTCCAGCTAGCACGCCGCTCACCAGAGGGGGCACGCATTGTCTTGCAATTTCACTGACATGTGGGACCGCAATTGAATAAACCGTCGATAGCCGAAATCTAATCGCTCGGCAGGCGTCGGTTGAGAAGAGAGAAACGAGGGAGGGAGAAGAGATCGCCCGCCAGCCACGCACAGACTCCAAGAAATATATGGTGATAGTGTGAGGTTGGCCATGCTGGAGTCCGGACCGCTTCCGGAGCCTGCTCTCACCACCCTGGCCCCTCAAGACGCCAGCTGCCTGCTGCATGCATAGCAAGTAGTCCCCGCTTATGTGGAGGAGAGAGAGGCATTGACAAAGTCAAGGCGTAACAGTGGAGACAATAGCTTTCATCAAAAATAAACAATGAATACTCGTTGTTCGTCCTCTATATCGGAAAGAATACTTTCATTAGCCGACATGTGGGACGTCGACCATCCTGGTCCACCTGCCATGCACAAAATTATCCTGTTCTACCCCGGTCGTATCGCAGGCCCAACCTTTCCCACTGTAAGTTGTTTGGACGAAGGAACCATCATGACTTCGTTGAATTCCGCTTCTTCAAGAAAACTTACTATACCCACAATACTGCTACCTTACGCGAAGACTGGACGGCACTATACCACATCATATCACTGAAACCCACTAGGACAAACTAGCCCGCCTAGGTCATCTATTTTGGAATGGAGGGAGTACATCTCTGCACTGCTATGATTTTGTGTTGCACATTCTCTGTAATTTTGCTACAATTTTCCTACCCTATGAACCAAATGAGGCCTGAATGCATGTCGACTATTGTCTGATCGATTGCTAAGCCTACAATTTTAGGAACTAGGGGTATTGGTCGATCGATGAGGGATAAGTATAAGCGTACCACGAGCTCATCAACCCCAACATTTCTCTTCGGTGAGTGTTTTGCAAGTACTATAGCTCGCACAGTAGCTAGCCTACTAACACCAAGAATCATAAAACAAGCCATGCTGATATGATAAACAGTTCAAACTTACATCTAAGCATGCCATATATTACATCAAAAGCTGGTGAGGATACATCTGTTTCCATAACTCGGAGAGGGTTCGCATGATTCATCGCATGATTCACTATCAAACAAAAGTAGCAAGATCCGCCCACACAAGACAGTGCACTAGCCCTAAGATGGTTTGATAACACGCATCATTCTGGTAATTAAACACAGGGCAATGCAAACTACCCTGAAGGATTAGCGCAACCAACTATTTCTTGTCATCGATCTCTCGGGCAATGACCATAGCATGGACAGCGGCATGGGAATCGATTTCTGGGGCGATGTCCACAGGACTGACCGCGACATTGGAATCGATCTCTGGGGCGATGTCCACAGGATGGACAGCGGCATCGGAATCGATCTCCGGGGCGATGCCAATAGGATGGGCCATGACATCGGAATCATCAAGGACAACCACCGACACCTGCACAACACTAACATATTAGCAAGCACATTGCAAATAATCAAAAAGCAAGCACATTGCAAATAATCAAAAACCACAACTATGGTAATAAGCCATTATTTTTTACCTTGTGCAGCTCACCGGGGGATCTCATCACTCCGGGGGCCATCTCCTCGTCCTCGATGGGGGGCATCACCTTGCCAGGGGAATACTGCTTCTCAACGGCGACTATCTCCTCAAACTTGGTCTTGAACCTAACATAGGTGGCAATCAGAGCTCCTGGGGTAGGCACGGTGGGGCCCTTGTTGTTCTTCCAACTTTCTTTGAGGAGTTCGTCTGCCAACGTCCTCAACTCTTTGGCCAGTGCTTGTTTCTTGGAGTTCTTCGTCTCCATGGTTGGCCCGCCAACATGGTCAACTCGTTGGTCGGTGCTCGCTTCCTGGAGATCGCTGTCTCCAGTGGGTTGTCCGCCGGCAACTCTTTGCCTAGTGCTTCAGGATCCATCAATGAACTGACAAACAAAAAGCAATCGAAAGGAAACCACAACCGCAATGAAAACGGGAAAATAATAGGATGTGAGAATCGGTCGGTGCTTCATAAAAAGAAGATTATTGGAATGAAAATATAGCAGCATAACTGATTCGCCCACCTTTCCTTCGTCGGTAGAGAAGAAAAATGGCAAAAGTGAGTAGCCTGGAGTGAGGTTTTCTTCAAGAAAGGGAAGAAAGGGCTTGAACGAGTGTTCCAATGAAATGATGGTTGCTTCGTCTAGTCCAACTTGGAGGCCACCTTACCACTGCTAGTAAAGGTGTGGGTTTTGTGATATGACGGGTCATGACGGCCACACCGGGGTGACAGGTGAGTCTCGACTATAGCACCTCGCTATGATTTGGTGGATGGCACGCAGGCCCGGATGCTTTGAAATGTCATTAACTTGATTTTAGTCTCTTTAGTATTTGGATCCAAGCATGGATGAGGCTAACAAGTTTTAGTCCCACTACTTTTAGTCATGAGACTAAAACGTATCCAAGCACTCTCTCAATATTGTGCACCGTGACCAAGGCGGATAGGAAAAAGAGAGAACTACGTAATTAATGCATGAGTTTAATTAGGGTAGTTTTGTAAAGTACGAGATACATTCCTCCAATCGCAAAATGCCTTGGTTCATGAGATTTGATATTTGAGCCCTATAAACCGGAAGGGAGGGGGTACTGCACACGGTGTAGTCTAGTCACTTGTTTTTTTTGAGCCGAAGTCTAGTCACTTGTTGAAATCTCTAGAAAGGCAAATACTCCTTTCCGGTTTACAGGTCTATACTACTCCCTCCGTCTAGGTGTGTAAGTCATCTTACGAAAACCAAATAGTCCCAAAACACTTAGGCGCGGTGCATTAACTTCTACCTTGTTTCTTGTTTCTTGACATACGTATCAACCAATAAGAGATGAGAGGTGTGCATGCTTTTAATGACTTGCAATGGCTAGTTCATTGCATGGAATGCTATTAATTAGCAAATAAACATTGGTGACCCCAGGAGGAAACGGTGCTAAGCGCGTGGACCTATGCAGAATGAGTATCAACCAATGGATAATGGAGTTTAATTGTTAAACAATAGCAATTTTCTCTCATGCAAGAGCCTGGCTAGTACTCCAAGGAACTGCACCACGCGAGCATTCGCAACTGCCACGTTTGGTTTGCACTTGGCTCTTCGCCTCTTCGAGAAGACGAAGAATGATGTTACTCCTACTTCTACAGTATCGAATCCACTGCTGCATGTCCGTCCACCTCGTGCGGGAGGGATAGCGTGTAGCGAAAGCTTCTACTTACTACTCCTGCCTTTGCATCCATGACAGGTGGGCCCAACAGGTAGTTGGCCCACATGTCATGCAGCCAAAGGCAGGTGCAGTTAAGGCACCGGAGCTCAGTCCGCGAGGGAGAGGGCGTCATAGTAATCAAATTTCTCGGTCTTGTACGAGTTGACGCGACACATCAAAGAACTGCATTCGATAAAAGTCTTTTTACACATTTCAAATGGGCTACTTCGTATGTAGGAGTAGACATATTCTGCTTCATATGTACTCCCTCCGTTCCAAAATATAAGTCTTTTTAGAGATTTCACTATGAACTACATACGAAACAAAATGAGTGAATCTACACTCTAAAATATGTCTATATACATCCGTATGTAGTTTGTAGTTGAATCCCTAAAAAGACTTACATTTAGGAACGGAGGGAGTAGTCACTTGTTGCAATCTCTAAAAAGACTTATATTTGGAAACGGAGGGAGTACAACGCATGCATGCATGCCTTGACTTTCCTTTTGGTACTTGCATGTGTTGATTCAATGCACCTTGCCAAATTTTGACTATAAATTTAACTAACCAAATTTTCATGCATGTCACAAAAAACCACGGGGCTGTTTGGATTGTGACTATGTTTGTCTTATGTTGCCACATTATTTTCCCACACTTGCCACACTTGCCTAACCTGAGTTGCTCAAATTGTTAGACACACTTTGGCTTGCCTAAGGGAATCTTGCCACAATTTTTGTGTCTATGACATGTGGGGTTCACTGCTAATAAAAAAAATCTTGTCTTAGGTGTGGCTAATATAAAAGACTTATATTTAGGAACGGAGGGAGTGGAAAATATAAATAATAATGCATATTGGGGCAACCCACGTTTCCGCTAATTTTAGCCGTGGGCTTGTTCACAATTTTTACGAGGGGGTGGTTGTTCATTTAATGGAGGGACTTGTAGTACTACCAGACTTGAACAATAGAAAGTGGGACCTGGCACACCGTAACACCACTTGGAACAAGTGGGTAGCTATCTCAAAAAACAATCAACAACTAAAAAAATCGTGACCTGGCATGTAGTAGTACACAATTTTAAATGACTGTTTTGATGGAGTGAAAAAGGAAAACTACCCCACTACTTATATATAGGCCGGAGCCTCCGCGCTTGCTTGCTAGGGCTGCTCTATTCACACACTCTCATCCTCCCCAGATCTAAACAAGATAGGGGTAGTAACCCTGTCTTTCTCCCTTCAAAAAACACTGGTTTCTATCCTCACTGCTGGTTACAGATCCAAACGTATCCCCCTCCGCCGGTGAAGGGGAGGAGGGGCAGCGTTTAGGCCGTCGTCGACAGCGAGGGAGGAGACCCACTGCCGGCCGCACCATTATCCCTGGCCGAGCGTCGGCGCGGGAGGTCCTCCGATCCCTTCGTAATTGCCTGTGGGCGGATCCGGCCTCCCGCCCCCCACCTATATATCCACATCCCGACGACCTTCAGGTATATCCTCGTTCGAAACCGCCTTAGCTCTACTTCCCCAGCTCGCTACGTCACTGCATGTGCATCATTTTCTACCTCTCAGCCCCTCTCGATCGGATGGTCCAACGTCACCTATTTTTTTCTATTGTTAGAGGTAAAGCTACTTCATGGAGTCGAATCTTGTACTCCCTCCGTCCGAAAATACTTGTCATTGAAATAAAGTGGGGGTGGGGGAATTTAGTATGTACATCGGACTTGGTACAAACAGGAAGGAAAGGGGATGAAAGTAGTACAGACTGGTCATCCAACCGGTCTCTTGGTCGAAAAGGGAAATATAGGTGTAACGCTGTACACAGTGGTATGACCAGGACTAGATTTGCTATCCACACATAGGAGTAGGTGGCTAGAGTTAACAAAAATGGGACCAACCCAGATATGTTTCTTGGATGTTTGTTTCTCAGGGCAACAAACTATGAATCACCACTTTATGCCCATGTTTATGTACATGGTGTTGTACTGCTGGTGCACCCACTGTCCCATGCCCTTATACCAAATATTTAGGCTCCGGTCGGAATAAAGGGGCAGAAAACATAGGTCTTGATGAAAATAGAGGAATAGGAAAGGAATGTATGTATAAAACTATGGAACAGCGAACCAGAGGAAACTCTCAAGAGAATGTGTTCGGATGGATTATGAAATGTACAGATTTGTTTTTTTAGAGTACCATGCTTGGCAGTATGAGATGCTATTTGTTTATTCAGCTGCACAGTGACTACTCTTGTCCTCACCTCACGTACCACACATAGGTTGATTTTTTTATTCCGGCAAACACAGCACAGCAACCTGTCTAACGCATGGCAGCGAGCGCCTGCCTCGGGCTTCCGCCCAAAAAATGAGCAGCGCATGGATGTTTCTAATCCGATGGAATCAGTACTACCAGACCAGATTTCCTATGAAACACTATTCACCTTTCCCGTGTTCCGAACGGTTGGAAGGGAAAGAATACCATAGGAATTGTGTTCCTACAAAAATCTTGCACCAAACCTGTGAACCGAACGCAGCCTTAGTTGTTCTTAATATAATGTCCCTGGTAAAAATGAAGCCATGCCACTGTTTTTGCCTGTAATTGTTTGAGACTCTGACAAGTTTAGCCAAATGTTTTTGCCTGTAATTGTTTGAGACTCTGACTGTTTCCTCTGTGCCTTTTTGTGCAAACAGGGATATCCAATTCACCTGGTTGCTGTTGTGACCTTTTGGTGCACTGCACAAAACTCTTCTTAAAAGAAGTGACTTTTGTGTTGTTTAACTAGAATGTCAGATGGAACAGTTGGTTCATTTTGGTGGAACTGCACAAAGGGAGATCTGTGTTCCAATCCTCATCATCCATATTGGCGCCATAACCTTCCTTTAGGTAAGAATGATATTTAATGCATGTGTTCATCTCTATTTTCCGACTGCCATGAGAAAATAATGTTGGTTTTTACTAGTACACTTGTACTCCCTCACTGACAAAACCAATTCTGAATTAGAAGGCCAATCATGTACTTGGTTTCACCAACTGGTGAGGAGAAAGAGAAACAGAGCATGAAGAGGAAGAAGAAGAAGAATAAACAGTGCCAAGGCGATCTTGCTGAAGCCACGTGCCTCAGTCGAGGCTATTCAAGGGCTCTGGCAACGACTACCTTACATGTGAGACGATCCTCCAGGGATCCCTTCCACTTATGCTGTCTCACTTAATTAATTAAGAGTACTTAAGTACCACTAATTTATTACTGCCTAATTTTCCTGTTGGAGTTAAACAAATCTTTAGTAGAACCCTATGCTGAATCATGTACGTGTGAATGTTTGTCTATGGAGGTGAATCTTGTGGTGGAGCGGGGAGGGAATATTATTAGTGTCATGACATAATAGTGCTATTGTTTTGCATGTCAATTGATTGCCATTGGTAAAATGAGGCAATGTTTTGCGTATTGTCCATCATGAATTTGATGCTAGTGTTTGAGTAATATGCTAATGTCTTCCTATACTTTCACACTAAGCTAATGAAGGTTTCACCTTGTTCCTACTTGTGCAAACAGGGATCATGTTGTGCCAATCATACATTTTAGTGGAACTACACAAGACAATACAATGAACTGTATCCCAGCCAGTGATTTAACTCTGTTGGAAGTTCTTGATAATCTTTTGATATAATCTCAGCACTGGTAAACAAGAGTGATTTCAACCATATATTTGAAGTGCACAAAAACATATACTATTGTGTGATTCCAGTGAGTGCTTTATCATCTCTTATGGGACTACATGAATAAGCTTTTTTTCTCAGGTTCGTACGGGCCTAAGGCCTTCATCCATATTAGTTTGCTGTCATCTCTATTTGTATCGTGCTATTGTCATGAGAAACTCCTTTATCTTTGCACTTTTAAGTTTTGCAACCTATGATAAATGGCAATGCTTTGAGTGTTGAGTTGAGCTAATTGGCACTGATTAAATAAACTAATACCTCTCTTTAAGCAAGACTACTATGTTGCTAACATTACCCATTAAGGTAATGAGGGTGCTTCTATTTGTTAGTGTATGTTTCATCAACTAGTCCCACTATTACAATAATCTCACTCTCTCAATATATGTGCCAACAGGGATGCTCAATTTTGGTGGAACTGCACAAAAACTTTGGGTGCTTCATTGCCTCAATAGCTTCCGTCCTTTCCTGTCAGTCGCTAATCTCTGCTTGCTTTCTTCCTTTGTTGTCAGTCGCTTGGCTTATCTCGGCTTCCAGTCAAAGGAAATAGTAATTGATATGCTACCTCACACATGTTGGTACTGGTCTTTATCCTGATTATTGTGCATGTCATATGTATTGGTAATTTGGTATTGTGCTACTGTTTGCTGATTTCATAAAGGAGAAATTTGGAGCCTGAACTCGTAGGCAAATCATTACATCGGGTGATTTCAGTAGAACTGCACAAATGATCAGATGGACAGGTACTTATGTTGCTGCAATGTACTCCAAAGTTCACTCAGACAAGCATCGATGTTGATAAGAAGTGTCTATATTCATTCGAGTATCAACCGGCGTCAACCAATTATCAAACTCCAAGTATTAGGAGAGTGAACGCCAAAAATATTGCTTGGTGCATAGCCCAGAAAAACGCAGTCCAATCTTTGGTCCCAACTTGTGCCTTTTGGTTATCGGCACATATGGTAGCGAACTATATGGCATGGAGTCTAAAGATTCCAGACAAGTTGGTTGACGCGTATATTCATCTGGGACTTAATCAGTCTGCACGCCAAGGATGCTCCATTTCAGTTGAACTGCACAAAAAATTTGGGTGGTTCATTTTCTCAACCGCCTCCTTTCTCGTCTGCAATGTAGAATTTTGGCGAGATACAGGACCAAGATGAGCCAGTAAACTAGTTGGATGAAAGTAGTGGCCAAGTTGCTCAAACCTCCGTCGGCACGAGGCCACTATTTGAGGATAAACCTACAAGCAAAGTTCAGATTGTCTGTGTTGCCTCTTATGTACTCGAAAGTTTACTCGTACAAGAACTAGTTTTAGCAAGAAGTACCTCTGATTGAACACCATTTACCAGTCTGTACCCTAGGTAATTAAAGTTTGTCCATGGATCATATTGGATGTGATCTCAATCATTTGGATGCATAAACATACTGAACATGTGTATATCTGAATCTTTTTGTGAATTATGTATGAATATTGCTGTGTGATCTATCAATCATTTGGATGCATAGATATGCTGAGCTTGTGTATATATGAATCTTTTGAGTTGTTGATAGTGAATGTTGGCTATGAATATGAACGTGTCCGGTGAACCTGAGTTTGATATGAATTGCAACAGAACCAATTATAACCCTTCTCCTCCTCTCAATCTGCGACTCCACTGCCGCGTTTTCCCATCTCCGAGTCGTTCCCGTCCGGGGCCTTGCCGTCGTCCATCGCCTGTGTTCGGTGCGGCGTGGTCAACAAATGAGAGTCATCGGAAGAGGACTGTACGTGGAGAGCCTGACGGCTGGGACCCACGAGGTCCATGGTCGCATGCAAGGAAAGTTCCTCCTTATTAAGATGAAAAAAAATGTTTCCCCCACCTGATAGCTGGGACCCACCGGCTGTATCTTCGCATGGAAGGAAGTGCCTCCTTGTTTTGCGAAAAAAAATATTCATCCCGTTGACAGCTGGTACCCGTCAGATTTGGTGACTGACTTGTGGGCCTGCGAAGCGGACGTGTACGCACGGCTTTGTCAACTTAATCAAAAAATGATTCTAGCAGCTGGACTGTTGGATGTTAATCCAACAGCCATGCTCCTTCTTCAACCTCTGTTCTTGCTCCTGTCTCCCATGGGCGGCACCGCGGCTGTGCTGCCATGCACCCAAACCAGTGAAGTTTCCCACTCCTCTCCATCTACGACTCCACTGCCCCGTCTTCCCCATCTCCGGGTCGTTCCGGTCTGGGTGCGCTCAGCACGGTGTGGTCAACATGGTCAACAACCGAGAGTCATCAGAAGATGATTGTACGTGACAGGCTGACAGTGGGGACGCACCACGCCCATGGACGCATGCATGCAACGGAACGCGGCGAGGTCAACGTGGTTAAGGAACGACTTCCATCGGAAGTATACTCTATGTGGAGAGTCTCAGATGGGTCCAAGGCCGCAACAAGTAAGTGCCTCCTTATTACGCGGAAAATAATGATTCCTCCAACTGACAGTAGGGACCCACTGGACGGGCCACCATATTTTGCGAAAAAAACGTTTGCCCCCTGACTGCTGGGACCCACCTGACGGGCCACCGTATTTCGGGAAAAAAACGCCCCCCTCCCCCCCCCCACCCCCGCTGTCAGCTCAGACCCACTGGAAGTGCCTCCTTATTACGCACAAAAAAATGAATACTCCCCCTGCTAGCTAGGACCCACCTTGGTGGGAGGCTGACTTGTGGGCCTACTAAGTTGACGGGGACAAAGGGCTTTGTCAACTTAGTCAATATGAATGATTCCAGCTCCAGTGACCGTACGATGTTCATCCAACGGCTGTAGTGCTTCTTCAACCTCTGGTCTTCTTGCTCCAGCCGCCCAAACCAGCGCCGGTCGTGCCTCATGCTCCTGCCTCCCGTGGCTGGCTGTGCTGCCGCGGAGGACTCACCGCCCCCTACTATTCCCATCGCTGGCTAGGCCCTGCGACTACGGCAGCCTCACACCGTAGCCGAACCAGTGAACCCTCGTACTCCTCTCCGCGCGGGCTTCCACTGCCGCGTCTTCCCCGGCTCCGCGTCGTCCCCTTCCTAGGCCTCACCATCGTCCACCGCCGTGGTGCTATCCGCGCGGCGTGGTCAATGTGGTCAAGGAATGACTTCCATCGGAAGAGTACTGCACGTGGACAGGCTGACAGCTGGGTCCACGGCCACAGCCCAGTTTTTTTGTGATTTGCCAAGTAAGTCACTTTGTCAGGCCTGTTGGGCTGCAAATCTTTCAAGACGAGGAGAGCTTTCATTCAGCTGGCCGAGAAAATGGCCCATCGGTAATGAGAAATGGGTTGTACATTTTATAACACATCATAGCGGCAATTAGTTTCAAATATCTTTTTTTCATTTCGAGATTTTAAATTACATTAATTTTTATGCGTGGAGAATTTGTTGGATTTTATATTGATATACATTTATTTTTAAAATTAGTTTGAATGTGAGTCGAAATTTCAGGATTAAAAATAGTTCGGACCGCACCGAAATATGCAAAATTTCATATAATTTTTTAACCGTGGCCATAATATGGGCTGTAATGCTAACAAAAAGAATACGGGCTCCAAAAAAACCTTAAGAATTAGCAAATGGGCTATAAATTATTAGAAATAATGGCAGATGGGTTGTATGCTGTTTTCCACAGATTTGAGGCTTTCCTAAAAAAAGGTTGACGCACAAGCAGTGACTGTTGGATGGCCATCCAACATCCGTCGTGCTTCTTCAATCTCTGCTCTTCCTGGTCCAGCCGCTCAAACAAGCGCCGGCGGGACTGCCTGCTCCCTCCTTCCTGCAGCCGGCTGTGCTGCCGCGCAGGCCTCACCGCCCCACCGTACTCCCATCGCTAGCCTAGCCATCCCTCTACTCGCCCACACCTGATGTTATTCTCCGGCGATGGCAGATGAACCAGTAAACCCTCGTTCAGTCGTACTCCCCTCCGTGTGGGAAACAACTGCTGAGTCTTCCCTGCCTCCGTGTCGTTCCCTTCCTAGGCCTTGCCGTCATCCACCGCCCTGGTGCTCTCGGGGCGGCCTGGTCAACATGGTCAACGACCGACATGCATCTGAAGTGGACTGTACGTGGAGAGGCTGACAGCTGGGTCCACGGCCGCACGCAAGGAAATGCCTCCTTATTACGCGCAAAATAATGATTCGTCCACCTAACATCAGGGACCCGCCGAAAGGGCCTCAGTATTTCGCAAAAAAACGTTACCGCCGCTGACAGCTCGGACCCACTAGCTATATCTTCGCACGCAAGGAGTGCCTCCTTATTACGCACAAAAAAAATGAATACTCCCCCTGTTAGCTGGGACCTAGTATAGTGGCAGGCTGACTTGTGGGCCTACTAAGTTGACGGGGACGGAGGGCTTTGTCAACTTAGTCAATATGCACGATTCTAGCTCCAGTGACCGTACGATGTCCATCCAACGGCTGTAGTGCTTCTTCAACCTCTGGTCTTCTTGCTCCAGCCGCCCAAACCAGCGCCAGTCGTGACTCGTGCTCCTGCCTCCCGTGGCCGGCTGCGATGCGGCGGAGGCCTCACCACCCCCTACTACTCCCACCGCTGGCCAGGCCATCCCTCTACTCACCCACACCCCCTGTTATTCTGCGGTGATGGCAGCCTCACACCGCAACGAACCAGTGAACCCTCGTACTCTTCTACGCGTGGGCATCCACTGCCGCATCTTCCCCGGCTCCGCGTCGTCCCCTTCCTAGGCCTCGCCGTCGTCCACCGCCCTGGTGCTCTCGGCGCGGCGTGGTCAACGTGGTCAAGGAATGACTTCCACCGGACATGGACTATACGTGGAGAGGCTGACAGCTGGGTCCACGGCCGCAGCAAGGAAGTGCCTCCTTATTACGCGCAAAATAATTATTCCTCCACCTAATAGCGGGGACCCACTGGACGTGAAACCGTATTTAGCGAAATAACATTTCCTCCTATCTGCTGGGACCCACCAATTACATCTTCGCACGCAAGGAAGTGCGTCCGAAAAAAAAGACGATTCGCCCCCCTGACTGGTGGGACCCACCAGCTACATCTTCGCACGCAAAGAAGTGCGTGACAGTCGGAACCCACCTAGTCGTAGCATACATAGCATTGTCATTCTGGTCGCGAACGTGTACGTACATATATACTGGTGGATGTAGAGGCACGCACGTGTCGTAGTAGAGGCGAGCACGTGTCGTAGTAGAGGCGCGCACGTAGCATGTACACGTACATACAGCGGTGAGGGTGCAAGAAAGAAAATACGGCCACGTACGTTAATACGGGCAGGGTCTCTAACGCCTATCGCGCATACGTACATGGCTGGATCGGAATGGAGAAACAGCGTCGTTGTGTTCATGGGGAGCCAACCGGCTAGGTCGGAACGGAATGCGTGGTCGTGTTCATCGGGAGGGATTGGACAGAACAGGCGATGGAAACGAGGCCTGGCGTATCGCACAACGGAGGAACCGGCCTTGTGTTCGACCGGCCACGTTCGAAACGGGGTCCTGTTGATCGGGAGAGGCCTGGCGTACCGCAAAACGGAGGAAACGGACCTCCTACGGTCGAAACAGGGGTCCTGTTGATCGGGAGGGGTGTGGCGTACCGCAAAACGGATGAAACGGACCTCCTACGGTCGAAACAGGAGTCCTGTTAATCGAGAGGGGTGTGGTGTACCGCAAAACGGACGAAACGGACCTCCTACGGTCGAAACGGGGGTCCTGTTGATCGGGAGGGGTGTGGCGTACCGCAAAACGGACGAAATGGACTTGTGTTGGAGCGCTACGGTCGAAACGTGGGGGAGGGGTGTGGCGTACCGCAAAACGGGACTCCACGGGATACTGTTTATCTCCACCGTCGACCTCCTCCAGCCTCCACGGGCTACCGTCGACCTCCTCCGACCTCCACGGGCTCCTATTCATCCAGCCTTCACCGCGCGCTACTCCACCGGCTACTGTTCAACCACCCCTCCACGAGCACCCCTCCACGTCTACTGTTCATCCAGCCCTCCACACCACGGGGTCCTGTTCAACCACCCCTCCACGGCCACCCCTCCACCGTCTACTGTTCATCCAGCCCTCCACACCACGGGGTCATGTTCATCCAGAGGCAACGCCACCACTCACTGTTCATCCAACCCCCCCGGCAACGCTCACTGTTCATCCAATCGATGGGCTTCAGTTAGCAGCAGTAGCAAAGGAATAGCTCCATCGGGTTCAGTTAACAGCCATCGATCGATCGCTCGTGTTCAGTAATGCGTAGCCTGCAGTGCAATCGCTCGGGTGCAGTTAGAGCCCAATGCCTCGCTCGGGTTCAGTTAGAGCCAACGCCTCGCACACACACGTGTACCTGTACAAGAGAAACGCGCATCACTCTCCCACCGTAACCGGCAACTCCCCGAAATTTTCCTCCCCTCGCTTCTACCATGGTTTTTTCCGTCATGGACGGCCCAAAGAATGTCATGCAGTTGCGTCTCCGGCCCGCCCAGGATGAAAAGCCCATTTTCTGTCATGATTTTTTTCATAGAAGTAGGAGCCCGCCACATCTATGATGATACCGGGTTTTGTCACAATTATCGTCATAGAAGAGTCATATGTATGACAGGAAAAAAATTCGTTCGGCCCAAAATGTCACGGATGTGTCTTTTTTTTGTAGTGTCATGACTCACCTCGAGTGCGCATGTACAAAGAGAGAAAAGCTGAGCTGGGTCGGCAGGATAGTTTTGATGCCCTGGAGGAGGAGCATGACGTCGCAAAGGCCCGTTCCGCATTCTATCAGTAGTAGGCTCGAAGGTATCAAAGCAGAGAAGTACGGGCCATAACTTATAACGTTGGCGAACTCGTTCTATGCCTACCGGAGAAGAAAAAGGACAAGATCATGCCCAAGTGGGAGGGTCCCTTCATCTTTGATAAAGTTCTCAACTGAGGAGCGTACCATCTGCGTGATGCATCAGATAATCGACTCGAGCCGAACCCATGGAACGCGGCCAGACTCCGAAGATTCTACGCCTAGTGCCGAACTCTGTGTTCGTCTCCTTACCTCTGATTTTTTTAAGTTATATCCTCTTTCTCTCTTTCTCTTTTTTTATAGCCTTAACAGCTTCAAGTATGCTTCGACCGCACACTCCTTCCGCGCTATGCGCGCTCAATATACCTGGGGGCTTCTTATATAGAAGCTTAATATAATTATCTTCTGGGCTTTATGCCCACCACATATGCGTCACTTCTCCATATGTACCTTTTTTCGCCATTATATGCATCGATATGACTTAAGTTTTGGCCAAGCTGAGTTGCCTGGCTCTTGTGTTTATGCCCTACGTTCCCGTTAATTTGGCTAGGGCATAAGGGGAGCACCTCTGCGATTGTTACTGTCGGGTCTGTCGGTGTTCTGGGAATGGGGGTACCCAGACTTGCCTGCCTGCGGCCTGCGGCGTGGATCAAGGAGTGGCCCAGTACGGCCCATCTACATCAACATATGCTCAAGACCCTCGCGAGGGACCAAGCCTCGCGGGGCGGGCGACAGGAGGCTTCCTCAGGCATGGCCTCGTCAGGTCGGCTCACGAGGAGGCGGAGAGATCAAGGCGAGGTACCCGTGACGCAAGCCATGACGACCAAGGCCAGGCGGGCGCCAGGCGGGCGCCGGCCTGCGCAGAGTCCTTGTTTCCCCTTTGGTGCAAAGGGGGCAAGCGCAGGCAAGGGTATCAAGCAAAGGCAACCATTTCAGTGCAACGAGACCAAGACCAGCAGGGCGGCAGAATGGAGGTCATCGTGGAGCCCAAGCCAGCGTCATCGTCAGGGTCTTTTGCAGGCGAGGACCAACTTTAGTCAGGATAAGTGTACTAGATGTTACCCTTCAAAATGGTCAATTGTTGGCGCCCTTCCCACTCAATATTTGGGAAGAGTCCCGGGGCCTTCGCCTATAAATAGGACTAGCCACCCACAGGGTAGGGCATCTAGACCCGATCAGATCGACACCCAAGAGAGAGAAAGAGAGGCGACTGAACTCCCCTAGCAGTTCATCGCACCCACTAAGAACAGACCCTCGCGAGGCTGTTCTTCCCTTGTACTGTTCCTCATCAGCCCCAGAGGCAATCCACACACCACACACTGGAGTAGGGTGTTACACCACAATGGTGGCCCGAACCAGTATAAATCTTGCGTCCTTCGTGTTGTTCTTCGTGTAGTTTAGATCCTAGCGAGGCGGTGAAACATGGGTAGGCTGAGGGTGTGATATCCGCGCGCCAGGTAGGGGTGTGCCGGAGCCTGAAATCCGACATTTGGTGCGCCAGGTAGGGGTGTGCCGGAGCTCTCCCTTTCGTCGACCCGTTCTCCATCAGCACCTCGCTCCGCCCTCATGGTGGACAACGCACCGCCCGCTCCGGCTGTCGACGGCGGTGCGGGAACCAGGGGGCTTCGAGCCCTAGCCCCCGCCTTGCGACAGGTGCAGTGGCCGAACAAGTTCAAGCCGGACATGCCGCCGCGCTACGACGGTGCGGCCGACCTGCTAACCTTCCTACTAGCGTATGAAGAAGCCGTCCTCAAGGCCGGAGGCGATGACAGGGTCATGGCTAACTGGCTGCCCATGGCCCTCATCGGTGTCCCGCGCATGTGGCTGCTCCACCTGCCGGCGGCTTCTGTGGCCTCCTGGGGGAGTTGCGCAGCCTCTTCCTCGGCCATCATGCTATGCCGGCACCCCCAGTCGTTGCAGCCCTCCTGGGCGGATCGCAGGCAACACCTTCAGGCCGCCACATCAAGCCATTCGTCCGCCAGATCGGCGCCGCCTTTGTGCCGTGCGGGGCACCTCCGGGTTGGGCGGCACCTAAAGCCGATCTGGCCTTCAGCTCAGATGATCACCCCTTCAACTTAGCTTGCTCGAGCGTGCTCCCAATGTTGTGCACCCCCACCATCTGCAACGTGGCGGTCACCAAGACCCTCATCGACGGTGGCGCTGGCCTCAGTGTGCTCTCAGTGGAGGCCTTCGGCCTTCTCCACGTACCGCTGGAACGGATGCAGCCCAGCAGGCCCTTCTTGGGCGTCGGAGGCAGCTATGCCGGCTCCCTGGGGTAGATCCACCTTCCGGTGACCTTCGGCACCTACGACAACTTCTGCACGGAGCTAATCGACTTCGACATCGCCCCCATCAGCCTCCCGTACAATGCCATCCTCGGCTACCCGGCGCTAGCCCGGTTCATGGCCGCAACTCACCCGTCATACAACCTCATGAAGATGCCCGGGAGTAGCGGCGTCCTCACCGTGTCTGGGGACACGGGGACGCGTTGCAAGCGCTCAAGCTCGCTTTCAAGGCCGCGGCGGCGGTGCAACCCGTAGACTCAGACACCTCTGAACCCAAGCGGGCTGCACCGGCCAAGAAGAAGCAGTTGTTCACTCAGGACAAGCTCTACTACACCGTGCAACTTTGTCTTCAGCATGGGGAAAAGGTCTCCAACAACATAGCGGAATACGAAGGCCTGATAGCAGGCCTGAAGGCCGCAGTCGCCCTGGGGGTGAAGCGTCTCACCATCAAGGGTGATTCGCAGCACCTTGTCAACTTCTCCAACAAAATATACGAACCAAGGGACGAGCACATGGAAGCCTACCTCGCGGAGGTCCGTAGGATGGAGAAGCAGTTTTGCGGGCTGGAGTTGCAGCATGTGCCTCGCGGCACCAATCAAGAAGCCGATGATATCGCGAAAAGGGCATCCAGGCGGCTACCTCAGGAGCCTGGCGTCTTCAAGGAGAGGATCTTCAAGCCCTCGGCGATGCCGTCACTAGCAAGCACTGTGCAGCCTCGGGGGGAGCTCCCCCAGTCGCCAGCCTCGTGAGCCCTGGTCTGCAGCCCGGCACCAGGAGTGCGCCCGCTCCTGGCACTGGAACCTCAGGAGGGGTGCTGGATCACGGAGCTCAAGATACACCTGACGAAAGGCACCTTGCCGGAAAGGAGGAGGCGGAGCGTGTGGCACGGCAGGCCACGGCATACTGCCTTCAGGATGGGGAGCTCTACCGAAGACGGTCGAATGATGTGTCTCTGCATTGCATTTCCAGAGAGCAAGGGAAGGAGCTACTGGCGGACATACACGGTGGCGACTGTGGGCATCACTCGTTGTCACGAACTCTCGTCGGCAAGGCGTTCCGCAGTGGGTTCTATTGGCCCACGGCACTCAATGATGGTGTGGAACTGGTAAAGGCTTGCGAGGCCTGCCAGTTCCATGCCAAGAAGATCCATCAGCCGGTGGGAGGTCTGCAGACTATACCCCTCTCGTGGCCCTTGGCGGTCTGGGGGCTGGATATCCTAGGACCGTTCCCTCGGGCGCCAGGGGGCTACCGATACCTCTACGTTTCTGTGGACAAGTTCACCAAGTGGACTGAGGTGGAAGCTGTCCGCACCATCCCCGCCGGCTCCATGGTCAAGTTCATCAAGGGCCTCGTGACCCGGTTCGGGGTGCCGAACCGCATCATCACCGACAATGGTTCGCAGTTCACCAGTAACCTCTTCAAAACATACTGCGCTAACCTTGGAACGCAGATATGCTATGCTTCGATGGTGCACCCGTGCAGCAACGGTCAGGCCCGAGCGAGCCAACGCAGAGGTCCTGAGGGGCCTCAAGACCAGGACCTTCAAGAAGCTGGAAGCCTGCGGTAGGGGCTGGTACGACGAGCTCCAGTCCGTGCTGTGGTCAATCCGCACGACCGCAACCAGGCCGACTGGCGAGACCCCGTTGAGGGAGTCCTGGACTAGGGGGTGGCCGGATAGCCGGATTATCATCATCGGCCGGACTCCAAGACTATGAAGATACAGGATTGAAGACTTCGTCCCATGTCCGGATGGGACTTTCCTTGGCGTGGAAGGCATGCTTGGCGATACGGATATGTAGATCTCCTACCATTGTAACCGACTCTGTGTAACCCTAGCCCTCTCCGATGTCTATATAAACCGGAGAGGTTTTAGTCCGTAGGACAAACATCCATTACAACAATCATACCATAGTCTAGCTTCTAGGGTTTAGCCTCCTTGATCTCGTGGTAGATCCACTCTTGTACTACCCATATCATCAATATTAATCAAGCAGGAGTAGGGTTTTACCTCCATCGAGAGGGCCCGAACCTGGGTAAAAACATCGTGTCCCTTGTCTCCTGTTACCATCCGCCTAGACGCACAGTTTGGGACCCCCTACCCGAGATCCGCCGGTTTTGACACCGACATCGGTGCTTTCATTGAGAGTTCCTCTGTGCCGTCACCGATAGGAAGGATGCCTCTTCCCGTCTTAAAGACGGTATCTTCGCCAAAGGATCCTTGGCCGCCGGCCAAACTATCCGGCTGGGTGGTTTTCTCATGACCGCATGTTCGGCCACCACTTCGACGATGACCTCTCGGGTCATCAAAAGCAATCTTCACGTCAACTCGGAATTCGCCGAGCGGATGGATCCAATAGAGCTCTCGTTCGTAAACGAGCTCTTGGATCGCATCGCCGCCCTGGGAGTCGCTACAGACTACAATCAGATTGGGCTGAAAACCGATCTGAGAGAGATTAACTCTCCCCAGGTTACCCACCACGTTGCGGTGGTAGAGGAACAACACGGCGACTCTTCTCCTGTATTGAAAACTAGTCATGTCTGGGCTTCCGAACCCTCCATGCCGGATTCCCGCGGAGGGACGGACTTCGATCAAGCACTGAACCTAAAGTCAGGCATCGTATCGGACTCGTTGGACAATGTCCAGCAATCCAAGCTTCCAAATTCGGAAACTTCTCGGCCCTTGAGCCTCGAGATGGGTAGGGTTCCGAACTCAATTCCACCCACCCACCCAGACATATGCAATCTATCTCAAATCCGGCAAGAGCCCCCTGAAACAGTACATCATTACTGGGCCAGATTCCTCCTGGTTATGGACAGGATAAAGGATTGCCGAGAGGAAAATGCAATTTCAATTTTCTGCAATAATTGCACGGACGAGGGAATCTTGAACGCCGTCAGCCGCCGTGAAATTACACGCTTCGCCGACCTGGCGTCCATAGTACGAAAGTACTGTGCGATGGAGAGTTGCCGGAAAACCGAAACTAAGTTTTGGGACAATCCGGCCCCAAATACAACCCTAGTCCGTAACAAAAGGGTGCATCACACTCAGGCACCAGGTACAAAAACCAAAAAGCAAAAACCCCATAAAGGGCACGGAACCGTACTATAGGGATGGCTCAGCGGACCCTGTAAAATTCACAGTACAGAAGGCGCCACCCCAACACATAGCCTTCGAGCATGTTGGATACTACGGCAGGTGGCCAAGAGTGGCGAGGAGCTTCTAGCCCCGGAAAACCACTCCAACAGTACCAGTACGGTGTCAACAGTCTTCAAGACTTTCCCATCAAATAATATGCGAAAACGAACAATCCGCAGCCTCGCCGATGTCTACCAAGTAGCAACAACAAATCCATGGAGAGACACGGCCATCACCTTCAACGCCAGCGACAAACCTAAATTCCGAACAGCCCGAGCACCAGCCGCATTGGTCCTCAGTCCAATAGTGGACGGCTTTCGTCTTACCAAGGTACTCATGGATGGCGGCAGCGGACTAAACCTCATTTATGAGGAAACTCTTCAAAAAATGGAAATAGACTGGAGCCGCATTGAGCGAAGCAGCACAACCTTTAGAGGAATAATCCCTAGCCGGGAAGCACACTGCACAGGAAAAATCACACTTGATGTGGTGTTCGGCTCGCCGGACAATTACAGGTCCGAGGAAGTCACGTTCCAAGTGGCCCCGTTCAGCAGCGGATATCACGCTATATTAGGACGAGAGGCATTCACAATTTTCCAAGCCATACCCCATTATGGGTACATGAAGCTTAAGATGCCCGGGCCCGGCGGAATAATCACTCTCGTTAGTGATCCAGACACAGCACTCCGCGCTGAAAACAAGACAGCCGCATTAGCCCTGGAGGCACTATCCGAAGCCCTAGCGGCGGAGGAACTCACTGCGCTGCGCTCTACGGTGAACAGGGATGATGTGATACTCGATAAGAGATCCAAGTCCACCTCCTTTAAACCAGCGGATGAAATAGTCAAATTCCAGGTCCATCCAACGGACCCAACAAAGACGGCCTCCATCGGGGCACAGTTGAACCCTGATGTAGACGCCGCACTACGAGAATTCCTTCGGGAAAATTGGGACATCTTTGCCTGGCACCCATCAGATATGCCAGGAATCCCACGTAGATTGGCGGAACATAGCCTAAACGTCCTAAAAGGATTCAAGCCAGTCAAACAGGCTCTTCGGCGATTTTCCGAACCCAAAAGACAGGCAATGGGAGAAGAGCTAGCCAAACTACTGGAAGCCAGATTCATCAGAGACATCAAACATCCGGACTGGCTAGCAAACCTGGTAATGGTACCAAAGAAGGACAAATCCTGGCGCCTATGTGTCGATTTTAAAGACCTCAACAAGGCCTGCCCAAAGGATCCCTTCCCCCTTCCCCGCATCGACCAAATAATCGATGCTACTGCAGGGCACGATTCATTGTGCTTCCTTGACGCATACTCCGGATACCATCAAATCAAGATGGCGGAGGCGGACCAAGCCGCAACAGCATTCATTACTCCATATGGACCATTCTGCTTCAACACGATGCCCTTCGGACTCAAAAACGCCGGCACAACATATCAGCGCATGATTCAGACATGTCTAGCTACCTAGATCGGCAAAATAGTAGAGGCATACGTAGATGACGTAGTCGTCAAAACCAAACACGTCGAAACTCTAGTAGACGATTTGAGGATCACATTCGACAACATCCGAGCATATGACATTAAGCTGAATCCGGAAAAATGCGTTTTTGGCGTACCAGCCGGAAAGCTCCTGGGCTTCATTGTATCCGGTAGAGGAATTGAAGCAAATCCAGCCAAGATCCGAGCTCCGTCACAGCTGGATATTCCAAAAGACCTCAAACAAATACAAAAATTGACTGGATGCATGGCGGCTCTAAGCCGCTTTATCTCCCGTTTGGGAGAAAAGGCATTGCCCCTCTATCGCCTCCTCAGGCGCACCAAACACTTCGAGTGGACGGATGCTGCCACTGCCGGACTCGAAGAAATAAAAGCTGTATTGGCAACAAATCCGGTCCTGGCTGCGCCTAACCTGGGTGAACCAATGTTGTTATACATCGCGGCAACACATCAAGTTGTAAGCGCGGTACTCGTCGTCGAACGAGAAACAGAAGGGAATAAATACCCTCTTCAAAAACCAGTGTACTACATATCCACTGTCTTAACTCCCTGCAAGTCCCGTTACCCGCACTATCAAAAGATAGCGTACGCGGTGTTCATGGCATCCCGGAAGCTCCGACACTACTTTCAAGAGTGTTCAATAACAGTGGCCTCCGAAGTGCCCCTCAACGACATTATAAACAACTGCAACGCGATGGGCAGGATTGCAAAATGGGCCATTGAGCTCTTACCATTCGATATAACTTACAAACCTCAGCGAGCTATAAAGTCGCAAGTCTTGGCTGACTTTGTCACTGAATGGACTGAAGCCGAACTCCCTAAAGAGTACGGCGCATACTCCAATTGGATTATGCATTTTGACGGCTCCAAAATGTTGGCCGGCTTGGGGGCTGGCGTCGTATTGACGTCCCCAACCGGGGACACAGTCCAATACGTACTTCAGATAATGTACACGGACTCCAACAATGCAGCCAAATATGAGGCCCTCCTACATGGCCTCCGGATGGCAATCTCCATGGGCATTCAATGCCTAGAGGTGCGCGGGGATTCAAACCTTGCAATATCCCAAGTAAATGGAGACTTGGACGCCAAGGATCCGAAAATGGCAGCCTATTGTAACGCTGTCCTAAAAATGTCAGCTCGGTTTGAAGGACTCGAATTCCACCATGTAGCCCGGGATAATAACCAAGCAGCCAACGTATTGGCACGCATCGGCGCGAAACGCGACGCTGTCCCTCCAAACATCTTCCTGGAACGGCTCTTTAAGCCATCCGTACTATGGGAAGAGGAGTCCGGAAATAACAACCCGGAAGCAGCCGCACCACCCAACACAGAACAATCTGACATAATCGGCGACTCAGCCGATGAAATAACACATTTAGCAAACGAAATAATGGCACTAATCGCCCCGTGGACAGAGCCATTCCTAGCCTACTTACTTAGGCAGGAACTTCCCGAAGACCAAAATGAGGCCCGCTGCATAGTTCGGCGATCTAAAGCCTACAAGGTCCACGAGGGAGAACTCTATAAGAAAAGCACAACCGGAGTCCTTCAAAGGTGTATCTCCGAAGAGGAAGGGCGAAACCTTCTGGCTGAAATTCATGCCGGACTAGGCGGACACCACGCCGCAGCTCGGGCCCTTGTAGGCAAGGCATTCCATACAGGATTTTATTGGCCGACGGCCCGGGCAGATGCTCAGGACTTAGTCCAAAGATGCGTCGGTTGTCAGCTCTTTGCTAATCAGAGCCATATGCCACCCACAGCCCTCAAAACTATACCCACCACCTGGTCGTTCGCGGTCTGGGGGCTTGACATGGTTGGACCCCTTAAAGGGGGAACCCACAAGAAAAAGTACCTATTGGTCATGGTGGACAAATTCACCAAATGGATAGAGGCCAAGCCAGTTAAAACAGCAGAGTCCGGACCAGTGATAGACTTCATATCCGGGGTAGTACACTGTTATGGCGTCCCCCATAGCATCATTACCGATAACGGCACGAACTTCACGGCTGACGAGGTTAAATCATGGTGCAAAAATATGGGCATTAAGCTCGATTACGCTTCAGTCTATCATCCTCAAACCAACGGTCAAGTGGAACGAGCAAATTGTCTAATAATGAGCGGCATCAAACCCAGACTAGTGCGGTCCTTTATGGAATCTAACACGCACTGGGTAGAGGAGCTTGACTCCGTACTCTGGGGGCTGCAGACAACGCCCAACCGTACTACCGGATTCACACCATTTTTCATGGTATACGGCGCAGAGGCAGTTTTGCCCTGCGACATCATTCATGACTCACCTCGAGTGCGCATATACGAAGAAAGAGAAGCCGAGCTGGATCGGCAGGACAGCTTGGACACATTGGAGGAAGAACGCGACGTGGCAAAGGCTCGTTCCGCATTCTATCAGCAGCAGGCTCGAAGATATCAAAGCAGAGAAGTACGGGCTAAAACTTACAATGTTAGCGAGCTAGTTCTACGCCTGCCGGACAAGAAAAAGGACAAGCTCAAGCCCAAATGGGAAGGCCCTTTCATTATCGATCAAGTCCTGACCGGCGGGGCGTACCGCCTGCGAAATGCATCGGACAACCGACTCGAGCCGAACCCATGGAACGCAGCCCGCCTCCGAAGATTCTACGCCTAGCGCCGGACTAAGAGTTCGTCTCCTTCCTCCGTCCAATTTTTTACACTTCAGCTGTCTTTCGTTTCTCTCTTTTCTCTCACCTTTTTCATAAAAGCCCTCAAAGGCCTACTTGCGCATTGTTCGCACACACTTGATGTGCTATCCGCACTCATTATACCTGGGGGCTTCTTTACCAGAAGCTTGCTTATACGGGCTACATGCCCAGCACGTGTGTCAAACTTCCACATGTACCTTTTATTCACCATTATATGCATCGATATGACTTAAGTTTTGGCCAAGCTGGGTTGCCTGGCTCCTGTGCTTACCCCTACGTTCCCGATTGTTCGGCTAGGAGGTAAAGGGAGCACCTCTGCGATTGTTACTGCCGGGTCAGCCGGATGTGTACCTCAGACTGGGTGAAGCCGAAAGCTAGCGTTCTTAAGGGAATATTTGGTCGGTGACTTGAAAGATGATTTTTTACCTATTTATTTATCTGCCCCCAGATGTTTTCCTGCTCTTTTCGCAGTCCGGACATGCACTTTAGGGCATGCCTCCCAGGGAAAGGAACCCTTAATGGAACTATTCTCCCTGGAAGATGTTTCTTACTAACCATGTAATATAACATAACTAGTTGGGCACTTGTCTGATAAAGCACTAATGACCCCTACGCCTGGTCTCCATGCATGCCCCGGTTTTTCTTAACCGAGAAGGTATTCGGACACACTCCGGACTCTAGGGTCCCGAGGTTGAAGCGAAAAGGTCGGCAAAGACAAACGATCTACAATCCGGCTAGAAGGCATTTTACATGTCATTTTAAATACATCGTCAAATCGACTGACTGTACTCCTCCTCAATCCCGTCTAACAGGCTGTCTAATTTATAGTCCCGTTGGGAATATTTAGCGGCCAACTCTACTTGGCCGTACACTAAGCTCACAGGGATCTCCTTCCCATTGGGCCCCACAGGTCCGACCTCGGCCATGTGGTTGGGATCCGCCTTCTTCTACCGCATCTTCACCATGGCCCAGGCCTCCCTGGCACCTTGGCGGTAGGCTGATATCTTCCATAAACGGAAGCGCTACCGCGCTCCCTGAAGCTTCTCCGCAAGCTCTCCAAGGCCCTCGGATAGGGAGAGGGATGGCCATAAGGCCTGGACGACGCCGCTCATCGCCTGCCGAACACGTTCGAGCAGTTGCACCAGCTCGGGAAGTTGATCACCCATTGAGACGGGCATCTCCTCCGCAGGGTGACCTGTGAGCACACCTACAGACATATTTCTGTCAATTGACTTCCTCGCCGAACTCTTCTTTTCAAAGGAGTCCGCTCAAGAACTTACTATAGATGTCGCGACGAAGCCGCTGATTCTCCTTCACGAAGCCAGACAGCTCGGCCCGAACACCTTTCAGCTCTTCTCCCAGCTGGGTGTGGGCATCCTGGAGTTTGTTCCTTTCCTGCTGCACCTTCGTAAGCACCCTCTCGCCGGCCTTCAGCTAGCGCAGTAGTTGTTGCTTGTCCGGATCCAGTCCGGCAACATCTGCAATATCATTGTCAGACTTACACGCACGCCGCACACCGCTTATCTTTTTGAAATAATGTGTTACCAGGAGGGGTCTCTGTGTTTCCTCCTGCGGCAGCGAGTGCGGCCTCAAGTTGGGCCTTGCACTCTTGTAGCTCCTGGGACAATTGGGTATTCTTCTCTGTAAGATCCTGCATATCAAATGATCCTTAAATCAGTTACTCTAACTACTTTAAGTCTCGGGGGCTACTGGCATATACAACTATTAAAATCTCTGACCCGTATGTCTTTTACATACTGCTCCGTGGCTCTGGTCAAACCATCTTAAGCAGCACGGAGGTGCGCGTCCCCCGCGTTAAAGGCATTCAACGCCTCAGGGGAGAAGCACGCGTCACGAAAAACTGTCCGGCGGCGCCTATGGTTCATGGCGCTCTCCACCTCAGACCTGGTGGCGGACAGCCTGTCGGCATCCTCCATTGGAGGAGTATCCGGCTCGCGCCTTGCGCTCGCCTCCCCCTCCGGACCAGGTGTTGGAGCCTGGCGGGCGGAGGCTTGGTTGGCAACCCCTCCGGACACAGTCCGGCGAGTGCTCTTTCTCCTGGAAAGGTCATGAGCGTTAATACACCTCCTGGGAATCCTTTTCCTAAATAACAGTCGCGAGCTATACTGTTGCGGTGATGTTTCGATCCGCGCTGCACTCCTCTTCCGCCTGCTAGGCCGGACTTACCCTTGTTGGCCAGCCGCCGTGGGCTCGGCTTCTTGCCTTGAAGGCACCTCCTACAAGACACCATTGTATACGGTGGTCAGAAATGTGCAAGGACGAAATAATGGTGTCAGGTCTTCGGTCACAATCACCTGGGGAGCCGGAGATAGGCCGGGGTAGTCAGCCATAATGGCGACTAGAGCATTGTCCATGCTGAGTTGGTGGAACACCCCGTCGATTAGCTCCACCTTTATGTCCGGATCCTCTTCGGAGGCCGGATCAAGGGATCTTCCTGGATCCTCGGGTTGTGGAGCCAGACTATGTATGCCCTCCACATCCCGACGCAGCTCCTGCGTCGAAATCGTAAAGTAAGGTACTTAACTTTGAAAAGCATGGGTCGGATAAACAAAATGTCCGCTTACCCACCACCGAGGGTTATTCATGGAGAACCCATTCAATGGGCTTGTCTGGAGGAAATCCTCCTTCTCCCCCTTGTACAGACCAGACAGAATCTTCACCAGATCTTCGGTCGATCCCGGCCCTTTGCGGCCATGACGGGTGGCATCATTTTCCCCGTTGAAATCCCACATGGGGTGGCCCCTGTATTGCAACGGCTGCACCCCCCGCATTATGCACATGGCCATGACTCCAATCATGGTCAATCCGGAATGGGCGAGCAACCTTATCCGGCCCATCAAATAATGGACGCCCTTGTCTTCCTCCAGTTGAGGGCTCCGCGGGCGCCAACTTAGGTGTTTCTTCAGAGGAGCCTTGCTGAACTCCGGGAGGCCGATCCGAACTGGGTCCAGCAATGGAGCGCCTTCTATGTAAAACCATTCTGAAGGCCAGTCTTTGGACGCCTTCTTTGGGGTTCCGGATGGATATCCGGTCCCGGCGATGCGCCATATTTCGGCACCGCCCACTTGATATATTGACCCCTCGTGAGAGCGGGGTACAAGGCAGAATAGCCTCTTCCACAGCGCAAAATGGGGCTCGATGCCCAGGAATAGCTCGCAAAGAGCTACGAAACCCACGATATGCAGAATAGAGGCGGGCGTGAGGTGATGGAGCTGGAGTCCGTAGAACTCCAGAAGCCCGCAGAGGAACGGATGTACGGGAAATCCAAGCCCCCTTATTAGATAGGGGACGAAGCACACCCACTCTCCTTTAGAGGGACTAGAGGTGGCCTCCGCTTGCTTCCCACCTTTGTAGGTGGCAAGCCCGGCTCGAATCGGGACCATAAAGGCCGGAGGAAGATATCCCTCCGCTTGAAGCTTCACCAGCTCGTTGTGCGGAACTGAGCATCTCCTCCAATCTCCTGGCAGAGGGCTGGGAGCGCGAGAAGAGGAGCCACGTCGACGGTCCATGATGGAATGGGTTTTTGGTCAGAAGCGCTCCGATGAGTACTCGCGAAAGAAGGATGGTGTGATTTGGATCTGGATTCTTATCTCTCTTATAGACAGATTACTTGCGCAGCTAGGGGGTAAAACATAAAAGATACCCTGGCTTTTCGCATTCGTGCGACGTGTGGAAGAAGGCCATTATTGGGTGTGGAAGCCAAGGAGCACAACATTTATAAGGGAGTCGGACACTATCCGGCAAGCACATGGAATTTTAAGGAGAACCCGCCTTACAATGCTGAAGACTATACATGCGCTGGACTCGACGTCATTGAAGCCTGGTTCGGGGGCTACTGAGGGAGTCCTGGACTAGGGGGTCTCCGGATAGCCGGATTATCATCATCGGCCGGACTCCAAGACTATGAAGATACAAGATTGAAGACTTCGTCCCGTGTCCAGATGGGACTTTCCTTGGCGTGGAAGGCAAGCTTGGCGATACAGATATGTAGATCTCCTACCATTGTAACCGACTCTGTGTAACCCTAGACCTCTCCGGTGTCTATATAAACCGGAGAGGTTTTAGTCCGTAGGACGAACATCCATTACAACAATCATACCATAGGCTAGCTTCTAGGGTTTAGCCTCCTTGATCTCGTGGTAGATCCACTCTTGTACTACCCATATCATCAATATTAATCAAGCAGGAGTAGGGTTTTACCTCCATCGAGAGGGCCCAAACCTGGGTAAAAACATCGTGTCCCTTGTCTCATGTTACCATCCCCCTAGACGCACAGTTCGGGACCCCCTACCCGAGATCCGCCGGTTTTGACACCGACACCCGTTCTTTCTGGTTTATGGAGCTGAAGTCATTCTCCCTCACGAGGTCAGACGTCGTTCCGCGCGGGTCCTGGCATTTGACAAGACGCAGCAGGATGCCATGCGGGGGACGGATCTCCTGCTGGGGGAGGAGCATCGCCGAGAAGCTGCCCTACGGGCAGCAAGGTACCAACAAGCACTACGGCGATACCACTGCCGCAACATCCGCCCCAGGACTCTCGAGGTAGGAGACCTCGTGCTCTGACGGGTTCTCTCCCGAGAGGGGCTGCATAAGCTCTCTCCCATGTGGGAGGGCCTGTTTAAGGTTGTTCATGTTTCCAGGCCCGGCTCCGCATGCTTGGAGACCCAAGAGGGGATGCCCATCCAGAACGCGTGGAACATCCAACACCTCTGAAGGTTTTACCCCTAAAAAAGGCCCGGTGTCTGTGAAGAAGGCGAATGCCTGTGAAGAAGCTGTGTTTTGGAAAAGGCCCGGTGCCTGTGAAGAAGGCAAACGCCTGTGAAGCTCGCCGCCCGTGACACTCTCACGTAGTAATGAGTGGGGCTGTACACGCCCCGGAGTCTCCGGAGTGCCGCCCTCGGGCCTCGGGGGCTCCCGCCCACGCCCAGTGGCAGCACTTAGCTCCGCACTGGTGAGAAGACGTAGAAGACTAGACTAGGTGCCGGACGCGGCTTCTTTCATTTGCTTTCCACAGTTGGCGTGTTTGTTCCTATTTGAAGTTTTTCTGAAACTATTGCCATTTCGAGCTCGCGACTCTCTCATTTCACTTATTCGTCTCGTTCTCTCCCGCGCAAGGTCTTGCGAGGGGGGTGGGCACCCTCGCGAGTATTTTTCTGTCCAGTAATTTGGAACATCCTTGATTCGAGCCTGCCGCGGGAGCACCCCTCCCAGTCCGTGCCCCACGGGCATCGCGACACGATCGCAGGGTTTTGGGTTGGTTCCCCTCACTACCAAGGTAGGAGACTACCCCTGCTGACTAAACTCTGGAGGACACAAGGCGCAGGATGAGGCACTGGCCTCGTGAGGCTAGGGCCGCGACGAGCCCCCTCAGATAAGTGATTTCCACGCACAGGCACACAGAATGAAAACATCATGCAGGGGAAACAACGCACCAATCAAAACAGCAACAGTTCAGCACCCCCCTCGGGGCAACGGATTACATTCTTTTTGTGCAGGAAAGAAAGGAAGGCAAAAGGGGGAGCGACTCGCTCGGCGCCTACTCTCAGCAAAAGCTCGTGCCGCCTCCGAAGCTCAGCTGGATTCCGCCCCCCGCTTCACTAGAGCGTGGCGGCGGGCCGACCCGCTGCCCTCTCCCAGACGAGGGCGGCGGTGAGGGGGCTGGTCGCGACCACCACTGGAGGAGCTGCTACCCGAAGGAGAGTCATCAGAGCTTGGCGGATCTCGGGCCCGGCTGCCCGCGCGCCCTCCGCCCCCTTCACCCCAACCAACACCGGGGCTGGGCGGGCGGCCGCGGTCATTGTCTTCGGGGCAGCATCCGGCCCGACGGGCGTCTTCCCCAAACACCCTCACATAGAGGGTGGCGTCGCCGTCGAACTTGAAGTGCAGAGTGCAACGCCGGCGCAGGGCCAGCACGGGCAAATGTTTGCCAGCCAAGGGTCAAGGCCGCCTCCCCGGCGGTGGAGACCTCCAAAGTAGCCCAAGAGGCCCTGCTGCAGCAACCATCTGCCTGAAGCCAAAGGCCGCCTGGGGCACCAGCTGGAAGCTCACCTATGAAGAAACGGGGAAGTTGGAGCCAGGTGCCGGTCGGGTCCGCCTACCACACGACGAACTCCGGCAGCACCTCCGCCGAGCGGAAGCACGGCCATGGGGGTCGCGCAACCCCAGCATGCCTCTCGATGGCAGCTGAACGCCCACCACTGCATAGGGGGCTGCTTCCACGGCCTCGGGAGGCCGCATCAAGGGCAGTGGGGAGCTTGCGAGGACGGCCCCGGTCGCGCTTGGTCGGAGGGGAGCCGGGCCCTTCCTGGCGAGCCTTCCCTTTCTCCGCGGCCGAGAACCTCTTCGGCGGAGCCATGAGGATGGCGAGCGGCCGAGAAGAAGACAGAGGGTAGCAAGGAGGGATGAACCGGAAGGGCTCACGCCGTTCCGTACATATACCCGAGGGAGGCCAACCGACAGCCTCCACGATCACAGGTAATCATGACCCGTTTTGCATGCAGGGACTTGTCAAATCATGCAGTTGCCAAGGTGTCGTGGGGGAGCCAGGATGCCCACGTCCAATCAACCGCCAAGCGGCGCCCAAGGCCGCAGGCTCTTGGGGCCCGTGGAGCTTCGCACTTGCCTCTTCACTTCTCTGCTAAGCCAAGTCCGAGCGCGCCTTGGGCACGGGGGCTACTGTCGGTGTTCTGGGAACGGGAGTACCCAGACTTGCCGGCCTGCGGCCTGCAGCATGGCTCAAGGAGTGGCCCAGTACAGCCCATCTACATCAACACATGCTCAAGACCCTCGCGAGGGACCAAGCCTCGCGAGGCGGGCGACAGGAGGCTTCCTCAGGCACGGCCTCGTCAGGCCGGCTCACGAGGAGGCGGAGAGATCAAGGCGGGGTACCTCACGAGGTGCCCGTGATGCAAGCCATGACAACCAAGGCCAGGCGGGCGCCAAGCGGGCGCCGGCCTGCGCAGAGTCCTTGTTTCCCCTATGGTGCAAAGGGGGCAAGCGCAGGCAAGGGTATCAAGCAAAGGCAACCATTTCGGTGCAACGACACCAAGACCAGCAGGGCGGCAGAATGGAGGTCATCGTGGAGCCCAAGCCAGCGTCATCGTCAGGGTCTTTTGTAGGCGAGGACCAACTTTAGTCAGGATAAGTGTAATAGATGTTCCCCTTCAAAATGGACAATTGTTGGCGCCCTTCCCGCTCAATATTTGGGAAGAGTCCCGGGGCCTTCGCCTATAAATAGGACTAGCCACCCACAGGGTAGGGCATCTGGACCCGATCAGATCGACACCCAAGAGAGAGAAAGAGAGGCGACTGAACTCCCCTAGCAGTTCATCGCACCCACAAAGAACAGACTGTAACGCCCTCGATGCGGCTATATCTCCCACGTGTTGAAGCACGACTTAGAGGCATAACCGCATTGAAAGCAATGTCGCAAGTGAGGTAATCTTCACACAACCCATGTAATACATAAGGGAAAGAGATACATAGTTGGCTTACAATCGCCACTTCACACAATTACATGAATAAAGCATTACATCATCCAGATACAATCAAGGTCCGACTACGGAACCAAAATAAAAGAAGAACTCCACATGCGACAAAGGTCCCCGATCGACCCCAACTGGGCTCCACTACTGATCAACTAGAACGAAACAACACAAAGGGCAAGATCTTCATCGAGCTCCTCCTTGAGCTTGGTTGCGTCACCTGCTCGGTAACATAGGCACCTGCAAACTGGTTTTGAAAGTATCTGTGAGCCACGGGGACTCAGCAATCTCGCACCCGTGAGATCAAGACTATTTAAGCTCATAGGAAGGATGGAGTAATGAGGTGGAGCTGCAGCAAGCGACTAGCATATATGGTGGCTACAATCGCAACTGAGAGCGAGAAGAGAGGGCAAAGCACGCTCGATAAAAGTATGATCAAGAAGTGATCCTATAGCAACCTACGTCAAGCATAACTCCAACACCGTGTTCACTTCCTGGACTCCGCCGAGAAGAGACCATCACGGTTACACACAGGGTTGATGTATTTTAATTAAGGTCAGCTTCGGGTTTTCTACAACCGGATGTTAACAAATTCCCATCTGCCACATAACCGCGGGCACGACTTTCGAAAGATAATACCCTGCAGGGGTGTCCCAACTTAGCCCATGACAAGCTCTCACGGTCAACGAAGGAATAGACCTCCACCCGAGACACTCCGATCAGACTCGGTATCCTGGTACAACAAGACATTTCGACAGGGTAAAACTAAACCAGCAACACCGCCCGAATGTGCCGACAAATCCCGATAGGAGCTGCACATATCTCTTTCTCAGGGCACACTCAGATGAGACTAGCTACGAGTAAAACCAACCCTCAAGTTTCCCCGAGGTGGCCCCGCAGGCAGTTCAGTTCGGACCAACACTCAGAGGAGCACTGGCCCGGGGGGGTTAGAATAAAGATGACCCTTGAGTCTGCAGAACCCAAGGGAAGGTGGTAGGTTGTTAGTGCAAATGATAAAACCAATGTTGGGCATTGCTGGAGGATCTTTACTTAAGGCGAACTGTCAAGGGGTTCCCATTATAGCCCAACCGTGTAAGGAACGCAAAATCCGGGAACATAACACCGATATGACGGAAACTAGGGCGGCAAGAGTGGAACAAAACACCAGGCATAAGGCCGAGCCTTCCACCCTTTACCAAGTATATAGATGCATTAATTAAGTAAGATATATTGTGATATCCCAACAAGTAAACATGTTCCAACAAGGAACAACATCTCCATGTTCCAACAAGGAACAAACTTCAATCTTCACCTGCAACTAACAACGCTATAAGAGGGGCTGAGCAAAGCGGTAACATAGCCAATCAACGGTTTGCTAGGACATGGTGGGTTAGAGGTTTGACATGGCAATTTGGGAGGCTGACAAGCAAATGGTAGGCATCGTAGCATTGGCATGGCAAAAGAGCGAGCGAACTAGCATAGCAAAGATAGTGGTGATTTCGAGGGTATGATCATCTTGCCTGAGATCCCGCAAGGAAGAAGAACGAGTCCAAGAAGAAGACAAACGGTCGTAGACGAACAAATCCTCACAACTCCGGAACGAAACTGAAGCTAACGAGAGAAGCAACCCGGAAAGAAACAAACAACATAGTAAACACACAAGCATAAACAAGTCATGATGCACAAACAAGTATGATGCATGGCCGGCTTAATGAGGCATGGCATGGCAAAGTGCAACAAACAATAGTACAAGTTAAGTGGAGCTCAATATGCAACGAGGTGCATGTTGACGGAACACCACATCAATTATTTAGTTATCTCTCGTTTAAGCTACCCAACAATATTAACTGTTGGTTAACATGGCAAGAGGGTGAAACATAATTAAACTACACCATCTAAACAATTTAAATGGGGCCTGATATAAAAACAACAAATCCGGTAAATCCCCATATGCATTTAGCAATTTAATGCAAAAACAAGTTTAAACATTTTAAATGTTGTTATCATGATGCGGATGACATATACAAGGTTTATGCAATTTTTTAAGAAAATGTTGACATGAGCATGTTATGAAGCATTTGGTCACCATGGCGGAACAAAAAGGGTGCCACGGCGGCGAAACAAAAATGGTGCCACGGCAACATTCCGGTCCCGGTAACTCATGGAGATACCGGTGCAAAAGGAGGCGTGCGGATGTGCGGAACATGCTAGAGATGGTGGGGTGATCCCGGTTACCGGGTTCCCACGGTTCATCGGCATGACGAACGAGGAGGAACGTGCATGAAGCAAACGGGCACGGTGCAAACATAGGGTGCATCTCATACAACACATGCATTCGGTCCACGGACGGCGTCTCGGGGTTATACCTTCGAAGCGTGCGTTTTCAGAGCGATTCGAGTCGTCGAGGGAAGTAGTCGTTCGCGGCGTCGGTAGAGGTACATCTCATAGTGGAAGTAGGTGTTCATGATCCGTAGATGTTCGGGGTCCACGGGGTCTTCGAGGGTCGACGGTAGTGGTACATGTTTTTGTAGTCGTCCAGGGTCGTCGAGAGAGGTACTTGTCGCATCACCGTGTAGTCGATCTTGGCAAGCGATGGTCGTCGTGGTACTTGGCGAATCCACGTAGTCGAACATGGGTTGTAGTGGTACTTGACGCTCGTAGACATCCAGGGTCATCGTAGAGGTACTCTTCGTCCATGAAACTAGCAGTGGAGCACACTCATGCCTCGGGTCTTTGCGGATGCAAACAGCAGCACAGGGCTGGCCGAGGCAACGCGGGACAAGGGCGAGGCGACGCCGCGGGGTTGCGGGAGGCGAAGCCACAGGGCGGCGCGCGGGGCAGACGATGGGGATGGCCGAGATGAGGAGGACCCGGTCCCTAGACCTCGGACCTAGCCGGAGACGGGCGAGGGAAGGGGCGGTCAGGCGACCGACAGGGCACGGCAGGCTGCTTGGTGGAGGAGTCGCGCGGGCGAGGAGGCGCGCGGGAGCAGGGTCGCACGCAGAGGCGACGAGGAGGAGGCCACAGGCGAGGGAGGAGATTGGGCGTGCTCGGGGACGAGCTCCGACGGAGCTGCTCGCTGTCGACGGCCGGAAACAGAGACGAGGCAGAGGAGGGGCACGGGCGCAGGAGGCTGAGAGGGGCGATGGGTTCAGGCGCTGCGGGTGGAGGGAGAGTTCGGGCGCAGTGGAGAGCTCGGCAGCGGGGCCAGCAGCGGCAGCCGCGGGAGGCCGAGGCCGGCGAAGGTGCGGGCGTCGAGGCAGGGCGACGGAGGTGGAGGCGCGAGGCGGAGAAGGTTCGGCGGCGGGGTCGCGCGCGAGGGCTCTGCTCCTCTCTCTCCCTGTGAGGATGGGGGCACGAGTGAGGGAGAGGGAGAGATCGAGACGAGGGACGCGAGGGGATCGGTGATGCGCTGCTCGAGGAGATGGGGGTCGGGCGCGAGGAGAGGGAATCGATCGATGAGCGTGTGGCGGCGGCACAGACGGAGAGATCGACAGGAGGGAGTCGGGCTAGGGTTAGAGGGGGGCGTGGCTGGGCCTTGGGCCGGCTTAGCCTTGGGTCAAATGGGCTGCGGGGAAGCGGCCCTCTTCTCTCTCTCTCTTATATTTTCTTAGCAGAAAACAATTAAAGAGAAGAAAAGGAAAGAGAGGGTTTGGGAAAGGATTTGCGCATGGAGACAATTTTCCCGAACTCACAAAAATGAGCTCGATCCAGGAAAAATAGAAGTGGGCATGATCGAAAGATTTAAATTCAAACTCATTTGAAATTCAAATGGGTTTGAACTAGGACTTGATGAAAGGAAGGTCCAAAAATGTTCGGATTTTTGGTGGAGCTCCGGAAAATGATGAAATAAATATTGGCAAGGTTGGAGACCAAACTTGAAGCAGAAAAGGAACGAAATTATTTGTAAGTGTGTTTTGGTGATTCCAAAATAGTGGAATATTTAATATAGCTCCCTAATATTGGAGGATATGTTATAAAGAGAAGTCACCATGTGAGTCCCTCGATTTAAATGGATCAAAAAAATCCATATAATTTATTTAGTTGAGGTTTTAAAAATTAATGATATGATGGCATGATGCAATGCAAATGATGCAACAAACAAAACAAATCACATGACGAAACTCGGAGTAGCTGGAAGTCTTCTGGAGCGTCGGTCTCGGGGCGTTACAACACTCCACCACTACAAGAGGATCTCGTCCCGAGATCTAGGATGGCACCGGAGAGAAATGGAAGAGGAAGAGAAGAGGTAAAACTAAGTTGCTTCTTTGACCAATGAGTGAAACCAAAGAACCTTGAGAGGTTGAACAAATTGAAAGAAACAATACAAAGGAGATGAACGAGATTGCAAACAATCCGTTAGAAAGAGGAACAAGGAACATTACGAGAACTTGAAGTTTGCAAAGACATGAATCAAGAGTTTAATGGACAAGATAGAATTCGAAACCACTCCGGTTAAAACAAGATGAGAGGGGAAGAATTCGGGCAGTACTCCGGTTGAACATGGAAGGAATAGAACATGAACTTGAGAAGATGGGATGTTACTTGATGAAATCAACAACACACTGCCTCCGGAACTATTGAAAGAATGGCACAATGGGTAAGAAGGATTTCAGACAGCTCTCCAGTTGAGGAAGGAGGGAAAACTTGATAAGATTAGAGAACTCGAATGAAAACACGACACTCCGGTTAAATGGATAAGCAAGAAAAGAACACGATCCTCACGAATCGAGATGGTGAGTGAAAAGAGCAACGTCACAATGCCTCCGAAAGAAATAATAGAAGATATATCATTGGAATAACAGAATGGAGAAGAAAATGCCAACTTCTGCCACAAATAAGTTTGGAAAGCATCCTTGCAAAGAAGAATTGAACGGAGTTGTTGGAAAATCAACAACGAAAAGCACAAGCTTGTAGTGGGCTTATGGAAAACATCTCAAAATTATGAGGTGACAACCGGCCACTAACGGAAACAATTGCTTGCTTGAGATCAACGAAGAGATGAAAACTTCTTCCACCAAGATGATAAAGAGATAACTTGGATCATTGGCAAGCACCACAAATAGCAACATTCCCAATGGAAGGCTTTTAGGTGAAATATGACACAAGATAACTCCAACAACGAGGTTGATGGATTTAAAAATAACTCATTCTTAACAACATGTGAATCATGGAACATGAACTCAAATTATCAAGAATGACATAATACCACCTCCAAAATATGGTAGAAAGAATTGCACTCCAGATTACCATATGAAGAAAGCTTGAGCTCTTTAGGAAAGAGTCTCGATGAAAACTTTGAGAAGGGAATTAAATCCTTGATGAACCATCATGTAGAACCTCCATGAAGAACTCCGGTAAACAAAGGGAATGAAAAGAAAGAGAAATTGAAAACACAAGGTGAATCCTTGCAATGATTTAGATGGATCTCCGTGATAATTAGAGCTTGGAACTCCGGGAAAAAGATAAGATGAAACAAATGAAACCGAGAATTTTAAGGTCCTCCGGAATAAAGAATTAATCACTTGGATGAACAAGAATAAGAATTATGTTATGCTTATCCTTCACCAATTAAATTGACGACAATCAACGGATTTGGCATACTACTTATTCTCGTAGAAAGGATTAAAAGAGATATAGCGTAAACTTGAGAAGGTCTTCAACGAACCACCGGTAGGATTGGAACAACAAATGAATTGATTTGATGAACAAGGAAGAGAGATCTTGAAAGAACCACCATAAGAATTGAAAATGATCGAAGTAGGGGTGCATCACCGGTAAGAATTAGCAAATGAACGAAGGTGCTTGCGACAAACTAGATACATGAGAACAAAGAGATCAAGAACTGATTAGAGGATATTCGACTGATGCACCGGCAAGATAGGAGAATGATAACTGACAGCTGAGAATGAATAAACCTGAATTGATGGACTCCGGATGACAAACTGAGAAGACTCTTGAATATCTCCTGATGGGTGAAAAAGATTCTCACAATCGAAAACAATTATGAGAGGATGGCAACAAGCTAGCACCATGAATCTTGAAGAGAATAGAGCAAGATTAAAGAGAAACTCTTCTTCGGTCTTCAAATGATGAGAATGACAACGAGAAACACCACCAAGAATTATTGAGGCACACCAGAAGAATCAAAAGCGAAGAGGTTGAGCCAACTATGAAAAGAATTTGAAAGATCTTGGAGAAAAAGCATTTGACTGATGATAACTCATTCTTACGTCAAACTTGGAGAAGAATTTAGGATAGCTCTGGGAAAATAGAAGAGTCAGGTAAGATCCTGGGAAAAGACCTGTGGGTTAGGGCCCACTAAAAAGAACACCGTTGAAAAGATTTAAAAGAGATGTTGCACCGGTTGAATTAAATGACTTGAATGAGATACCAATCTCGAAAGAGCTTGAACGAATGCAGAGTGGAAACACGAATCTTCGAGATATCTTGAGCACTCCGGAATAACAAATAGCGAGAAGTAGAATGATAATGAGGTGCACCGGTATGAGAAGACATTGAAATGAGGAAAAAGGTATGATCAACAAAACTTGACTTGAATCCACCGGAGAAGAGAAAGGAATGAGGAATGACGAACTAGTAGAACATCTTCTTGAGAACCACCGGGTAAGAACATTGACGGAAAAGAATGGAGAAACTTCACAAAAATAAAAGGATACTTGGTAAAGAAATCTTAGTCCTTGAGGAAAAAGGGTGGGTGGGCTGGAAAAACAAAGGCAACTTGGATACGGATGAAACAAACACCGTTGAGAAGAAGGGATAAATGATCTTGCAAATGTTGACGTGAACGGATCCACTTGAGGAGAGACACACCGGTTGAAAAAGGATTGACAAGACAGACTCGATGATCAAGAAGGATTAGTATTCACATAGGAATATGAGAACACCATTTGGAAAAGGTATGGAATCAACATTTGACTTCGAAGCAACTCGAATACCACAACTCAAAACAAAACAAAGGATTGGCTTGCAAAATAAGCCAGAATAAACATATGATAGAGATTTCGTCCGAAGTTTTCGTGGTAGGGCCTACACGGGCTCGATCGTACAGCACCATCATGTACAAGGCAGTGCACATGACATACGAAGCGTCCCCGAGTCGGCATAGCCAAGGACTCTTTAAGACACAACGAGACCACTGTAAAACCAACCGTGAATAGGCGGACCACTAGACGTCGAACCCCAATTTCAAATCATACATCTGTCGGAAAGATATCCTAAGAGCTACTTGAATACCCACCTACGAAACCTCCGAAATTTTCTGGTTATGCAATCAGGTGTTGGGGATACAGGGGAAGCATAATATCTCACCCAAACTAACAAATCCTACATCCAGCTGTATCCATCCTTCAACACATAACCAAGAAACCTTCGGAAATCGTCTACCTCAACCTTCGAAAAGCATCCGTTATACAAGTTATGGCAATACTCCCGTACTCACCTCAGTACTGGGTTATCGGGGTAATCTCACCAACGAACTGCATAAAAGAGATTTTCGATGTCGGCGTACTAAACTCAGGTATTCCAGAACTGCAACGATAAAATTATGACGACAACACCTCCGAGCTCAACTCCCCGGGACACTTCCACTAAACCCCTGACAGGAGGCACCAAGACAATGTTCTCATCATAAAACCATCGAAACGATTCCAAGATACCCGCGTGATCCTAAAAAAAAATTTAGTGAAATTTGAGAAGAGAAGAGTCAAAACTCTACGTCAGGATGCCTTACTAGAGCGATGAAGAGACCGGGGAGTAAAAAGAATTCCTAACTCTCCGATATATATAATCCTAAATGACTCAAAATATTTTTCTAGACACAACTCGGCCGCTAAAAACGATCAAGCAGTGGGGCTCCTAAGGTCGGGGAAGGCTCTGATTACCAACTTGTAACGCCCTCGATGCGGCTATATCTCCCACGTGTCGAAGCACGACTTAGAGGCATAACCGCATTGAAAGCAATGTCGCAAATGAGGTAATCTTCACACAACCCATGTAATACATAAGGGAAAGAGATACATAGTTGGCTTACAATCGCCACTTCACACAATTACATGAATAAAGCATTACATCATCCAGATACAATCAAGGTCCGACTAGGGAACCAAAATAAAAGAAGAACTCCACATGCGACAAAGGTCCCCGATCGACCCCAACTGGCTCCACTACTGATCAACTAGAACGAAACAACACAAAGGGCAAGATCTTCATCGAGCTCCTCCTTGAGCTTGGTTGCGTCACCTGCTCGGTAATATAGGCACCTGCAAACTGGTTTTGAAAGTATCTGTGAGCCACGGGGACTCAGCAATCTCGCACCCGCGAGATCAAGACTATTTAAGCTCATAGGAAGGATGGAGTAATGAGGTGGAGCTGCAGCAAGCGACTAGCATATATGGTGGCTACAATCGCAAAAGAGAGCGAGAAGAGAGGGCAAAGCACGGTTGATAAAAGTATGATCAAGAAGTGATCCTATAGCAACCTACGTCAAGCATAACTCCAACACCGTGTTCACTTCCCGGACTCCGCCGAGAAGAGACCATCACGGTTACACACACGGTTGATGTATTTTAATTAAGGTCAGCTTCGGGTTTTCTACAACCGGACGTTCACAAATTCCCATCTGCCACATAACCGCGGGCACGGCTTTCGAAAGATAATACCCTGCAGGGGTGTCCCAACTTAGCCCATGACAAGCTCTCATGGTCAACGAAGGAATAGACCTCCACCCGAGACACTCCGATCAGACTCGGTATCCCGGTACAACAAGACATTTCGACAGGGTAAAACTAAACCAGCAACACCGCCCGAATGTGCCGACAAATCCCGATAGGAGCTGCACATATCTCTTTCTCAGGGCACACTCAGATGAGACTAGCTACGAGTAAAACCAACCCTCAAGTTTCCCCGAGGTGGCCCCGCAGGCAGCTCAGTTCGGACCAACACTCAAAGGAGCACTGGCCCGAGGGGGTTAGAATAAAGATGACCCTTGAGTCTGCAGAACCCAAGGGAAGGTGGTAGGTTGTTAGTGCAAATGATAAAACCAATGTTGGGCATTGCTGGAGGAGCTTTACTTAAGGCGAACTGTCAAGGGGTTCCCATTATAGCCCAACCGTGTAAGGAACGAAAAATCCGGGAACATAACACCGATATGACGGAAACTAGGGCGGCAAGAGTGGAACAAAACACCAGGCATAAAGCCGAGCCTTCCACCCTTTACCAAGTATATAGATGCATTAATTGAGTAAGATATATTGTGATATCCCAACAAGTAAACATGTTCCAACAAGGAACAACATCTCCATGTTCCAACAAGGAACAAACTTCAATCTTCACCTGCAACTAACAACGCTATAAGAGGGGCTGAGCAAAGCGGTAACATAGCCAATCAACGGTTTGCTAGGACATGGTGGGTTAGAGGTTTGACATGGCAATTTGGGAGGCTGACAAGCAAATGGTAGGCATCGTAGCATTGGCATGGCAAAAGAGCGAGCGAACTAGCATAGCAAAGATAGTGGTGATTTCGAGGGTATGATCATCTTGCCTGAGATCCCGCAAGGAAGAAGAACGAGTCCAAGAAGAAGACAAACGGTCGTAGACAAACAAATCCTCACAACTCCGGAACGAAAACGAAGCTAACGAGAGAAGCAACCCGGAAAGAAACAAACAACATAGTAAACACACAAGCATAAACAAGTCATGATGCACAAACAAGTATGATGCATGGCCGGCTTAATGAGGCATGGCATGGCAAAGTGCAACAAACAATAGTACAAGTTAAGTGGAGCTCAATATGCAACGAGGTGCATGTTGACGGAACACCACATCAATTATTTAGTTATCTCTCGTTTAAGCTACCCAACAATATTAACTGTTGGTTAACATGGCAAGAGGGTGAAACATAATTAAACTACACCATCTAAACAATTTAAATGGGGCCGGGTATAAAAACAACAAATCCGGTAAATCCCCATATGCATTTAGCAATTTAATGCAAAAACAAGTTTAAACATTTTAAATGTTGTTATCATGATGCGGATGACATATACAAGGTTTATGCAATTTTTTTAAGAAAATGTTGACATGAGCATGTTATGAAGCATTTGGTCACCATGGCGGAACAAAAAGGGTGCCACGGCGGCGAAACAAAAATGGTGCCACGGCAACATTCCGGTCCCGGTAACTCATGGAGATACCGGTGCAAAAGGAGGTGTGCGGATGTGCGGAACATGCTAGAGATGGTGGGGTGATCCCGGTTACCGGGTTCCCACGGTTCATCGGCATGACGAACGAGGAGGAACGTGCATGAAGCAAACGGGCACGGTGCAAACATAGGGTGCATCTCATACAACACATGCATTCGGTCCACGGACGGCGTCTCGGGGTTATACCTTCGAAGCGTGCGTTTTCGGAGCGGTTCGAGTCGTCGAGGGACGTAGTCGTTCGCGGCGTCGGTAGAGGTACATCTCGTAGTGGAAGTAGGTGTTCATGATCCGTAGATGTTCAGGGTCCACGGGGTCTTCGAGGGTCGACGGTAGTGGTACACGTTTTTGTAGTCGTCCAGGGTCGTCGAGAGAGGTACTTGTCGCATCACCGTGTAGTCGATCTTGGCAAGCGATGGTCGTCGTGGTACTTGGCGAATCCACGTAGTCGAACATGGGTTGTAGTGGTACTTGACGCTCGTAGACATCCAGGGTCATCGTAGAGGTACTCTTCGTCCATGAAACTAGCAGTGGAGCACACTCATGCCTCGGGTCTTTGCGGATGCAAACAGCAGCACAGGGCTGGCCGAGGCAACGCGGGACAAGGGCGAGGCGACGCCGCGGGGTTGCGGGAGGCGAAGCCACAGGGCGGCGCGCGGGGCAGACGACGGGGATGGCCGAGATGAGGAGGACCCGGTCCCTAGACCTCGGACCTAGCCGGAGACGGGCGAGGGAAGGGGCGGTCAGGCGACCGACGGGGCACGGCAGGCTGCTTGGTGGAGGAGTCGCGCGGGCGAGGAGGCGCGCGGGAGCAGGGTCGCACGCAGAGGTGATGAGGAGGAGGCCACAGGCGAGGGAGGAGGTTGGGCGCGCTCGGGGACGAGCTCCGACGGAGCTGCTCGCTGTCGACGGCCGGAAACAGAGACGAGGCAGAGGAGGGGCACGGGCGCAGGAGGCTGAGAGGGGCGATGGGTTCGGGCGCTGCGGGTGGAGGGAGAGTTCAGGCGCAGTGAAGAGCTCGACAGCGGGGCCAGCAGCGGCAGCCGCGGGAGGCCGAGGCCGGCGAAGGTGCGGGCGTCAAGGCAGGGCGACGGAGGTGGAGGCGCGAGGCGGAGAAGGTTCGGCGGCGGGGTCGCGCGCGAGGGCTCTGCTCCTCTCTCTCCCTGTGAGGATGGGGGCACGAGCGAGGGAGAGGGAGAGATCGAGAGGAGGGACGCGAGGGGATCGGTGATGCGCTGCACGAGGAGATGGGGGTCGGGCGCGAGGAGAGGGAATCGATCGATGAGCGTGTGGCGGCGGCACAGAGGGAGAGATCGACAGGAGGGAGTCGGGCTAGGGTTAGAGGGGGGCGTGGCTGGGCCTTGGGCCGGCTTAGCCTTGGGTCAAATGGGCTGCGGGGAAGCGGCCCTCTTCTCTCTCTCTCTTATATTTTCTTAGCAGAAAACAATTAAAGAGAAGAAAAGGAAAGAGAGGGTTAGGGAAAGGATTTGCGCATGGAGACAATTTTCCCGGACTCACAAAAATGAGCTCGATCCAGGAAAAATAGAAGTGGGCATGATCGAAAGATTTAAATTCAAACTCATTTGAAATTCAAATGGGTTTGAACTAGGACTTGATGAAAGGAAGGTCCAAAAATGTTCGGACTTTTGGTGGAGCTCCGGAAAATTATGAAATAAATATTGGCAAGGTTGGAGACCAAACTTGAAGCAGAAAAGGAACGAAATTATTTGTAAGTGTGTTTTGGTGATTCCAAAATAGTGGAATATTTAATATAGCTCCCTAATATTGGACGATATGTTATAAAGAGAAGTCACCATGTGAGTCCCTCGATTTAAATGGATCAAAAAAATCCATATAATTTATTTAGTTGAGGTTTTAAAAATTAATGATATGATGGCATGATGCAATGCAAATGATGCAACAAACAAAACAAATCACACGACGAAACTCGGAGTAGCTGGAAGTCTTCTGGAGCGTCGGTCTCGGGGCGTTACACAGACCCTCGCGAGGCTGTTCTTCCCTTGTACTGTTCCTCATCAGCCCCAGAGGCAATCCACACACCACACACTGGAGTAGGGTGTTACACCACAATGGTGGCCCAAACCAGTATAAATCTTGCTTCCTTCGTGTTGTTCTTCGTGTAGTTTAGATCCTAGCAAGGCAGTGAAACATGCGTAGGCTTAGGGTGTGATCTCTGCGCGCACCCCAGTGTTCGAACCTCAAGGGTCTACCGGAACCCGAAATCCGATAGGGTCAGCCGGATGTATACCTCAAACTGGGTGAAGCCAAAAGCTAGCGTTCTTAAGGGAATATTCGATCGGTGAACAAAATATGTTTCTTACCTAATTACAATATAAACTCCTAGATGTTGTATATCCTGCGTCCCCGTGTGCAAGTCGGACATGCACATTAATGCATGCATACCCAGGGAAAGGAACCCTTAACGGAACTATTCTCCCTGGAGATGTTTCTTACTATCCATGTAATATAACGTAGCTAGTTGGGTACTTGTCTGTTCAAGCACTTATGACCCCTACGCCTGGTTCCCACGCGTACCCCAGTTTACATAACTGAGCGGGTATTCGGATACACTCCGGACTATCGGGTCCGGAGGCTGAAGCATAAAGGTCCGCCATGACAAATGATTTACAATCCAGCTAGGGACAAAATATGTCATCTGAAGTACACAGTCACTTGAACTGACTAAATTCTTCTTCTATACCATCCAACATGCTGTCTAGCCTACAATCCTGTTGGGAATAATTTGCGGCTAATGCTACCTGGTCATATACCAGACTAACGGGGATCTCTTTCCCATCTGACCCTATGGGCCCGACCTCGGCCATGTGGTTCAGGTCAGCCTTGGTGTATCGCGTCTTCACCATGGCCCAGGCTTCCCTTGCACCTTTTCGGCAGGCCGATATCTTCCATAATCGGAAGCACCGACGTGCTCCCTTGAGCATCTCTACAAGCTCCCCCATGCCTCCTGGCAGGGAGGCGGATGGCCACAAGGCCTGGGCGATACCCTGCATCACCTGCCGAACTTGTTCGTGCAGCTGTGAGAGCGCCTGCAGAAGACCGCCTGCAGATCTGGGCATCTCCTCTTCAGGACGACCTGTCAGCATACCTACAGACATAACTCTGTTAGCCTGTTTCTTCGCCGAACTGTATAAAGGTTCGTTCAAGCACTTACTAAAAATGTCGCGTCGAAGCCTCTTATTCTCCTTCACGGAGTCAGCAAGCTAGGCCCGAACATCTTTTAATTCAACGTCCAACCGGGTCTTGGGGTCCTTGAGATCATTATTCTCTCGAATAACCCATATAAGCACGCGCTCGCCAGACTATAGCTGTCATTGAGCATGTTGCTCATCCCCCGATACAATCTCTGGATTGCCTCCGGGATTGTCTGCAGAATCTATTGTTAGATTTGCATGCATGCCAAATACTACCTGGTACATGTCATTACATTCCTTTTTGATCAAGGCAAGTGTCAGGACCCCGACTCAATGCCACATCGATCTAGCATGTAACACCTCATATCACTTTGCGGCCTCACGCACGGTATTCCCATGGGTGCCACCTTACCTGGCCCGGGACCGTTTGCGCCTTTTGGCTCACGTATATGATAGTGTCGCTAGCATCCATATGACAAAGAACCCGGGCTGACATGGCTAGTCGTGAACCCAAAGTGGCACTAACTTACAGGGACAGGCATACATGACCCAGCAACGAACGTGTCGGTCATCAGCGAGTGAATCCAGGCTGTAGCACTGGGCTAGCAGGACTCCGATGAACCGGGCTGTAGCGGGCTAACAGGACTCCGGTATTCATCGCGTGACATTTCCCCGAAGGGACAGACACAGGAACGAAGAAGGACACATGCCGGCCAGCCTAAGTGTTCCGGAGCAGTAGCAAGCTACCATGGCTCAGTGGAAACACCAGGAGACATTTCCCGGTAAGAGAGGCTACTAAGGATAAACAACTAGATAGTCAGATCCCACACATACCAAGCATTTCAATAACATACACACAATATGCTCGATATGTGCAAATACAACATGGCATCACAACATGACTCTACAACTCAAGTATTTATTCATTAGGCTCCGAGGAGCGAGATATTACAAACATGGGTCTCATGACCCAACAATCAGAGCATACAAGTCAAGCACAAACGGAAGCTATCATGTCTGAGTACAGACATCTATAATTGGAAAAGGCTGAGAATCCTGACTATCTACCAAATCCTGCCGAGGGCACAAGATCGTAGCTGAGGTAACAAGCTAAACGTCGAAGTCCACGCGGAACTACTAGTGAGACTGAAGTCTCTCTGCAAAAACATAAAATAGGCAAACGTGAGTACAAATGTACCCAGCAAGACTTACATCAGATCTATCTACATATGCATCATTATCAACAAAGGGGGTGGTGGAGTTTAACTGCAGCAAGCCAGCTTTGACTCGGTGGCTAACCTGAACTACGACTGCAAGTAACTCTTTTGAGGTGGCGCACACGAGTCCACATATTCACCATATCAATACACCACTATGGATCCGCTCCCGTCTCCCTACGAGAACGCCATCCATAGCACTCACGCTTATCTTGCGTATTTTAGAGTATCAACTTTCACTTGTCTATGAACTACGCAAGGGGTCCAAGTTTCCATATCCGAGGAATCTGGCTATTCGAATAGATAATGATAACCCTGCAGGGGTGTACTTCTTCACACATGCTTTCGCCACTTATCGCCCTGTACACGTCATGTACCTCGGCAACCTTCAAGCGAAAGCCGGGCGAGGGAGTCGGCCACGACCTGACTAACCGAACAAGTCTCTCGTCCAGGTTTATCGCCTATTCGGGTTCCATCCGCAAGGAGATCCGGCCGGGGTGTCGCTTACGGCCCCAAACGATGTGAGCAGGGTTCCCAAGCCCACCATCCAGGTGCCACTTGGTACACCGGGCCACTGTGCCTAGTCTGTCCCAAGCCCACCTGTACCGGGTGCCACTTGGTAGACTACTAACACTACCTACAAACACCAGAAACTAGTTGCAACTCCTGGACAGAGATCAAGTTGATTAATAAGTCGAGAGAGCTTGCAGCGCCCGGAGCCCAATGTGTGGTAGTAGCTGTTCATGGATCACAAACACAGAACTCAGTTCCTGAGGACGGCTGCAATGAGACAACCCACCATGTACTCCTACATGGCCTCTCACCGCTACCTTTACCAAATCGTGTTCACACACTTAGCACTCAACAGTAGGACATGTTCACACACCTCTGATTCATCCCCGATGAATCAGACCTGACTCAACTCTAAGCAGTAGCAGGCATGACAAACAAGCATGAATGAGTAGGAACATCAGGGCTCAAACAACTCCTACTCATGCTAGTGGGTTTCATCTATTTACTGTGGCAATGACAGGTCATGCAGAGGATAAAGGGGTTCAGCTACCGCAGCAAGTAACAAATATGTCGTTGTTGTCCTAATGCAGTAAAAGAGAGCAGGAGCGAGAGAGTGGGATTTTATCGGAATGAACAAGGGGGTTTTGCTTGCCTGGCACTTCTGAAGATAATAAAGCTCTTCGTCGGTGTCATCGATCACATCGCCGGTACACGTCTATCGAGAGGGGACAATTACCTGCAAACAAGGAAAAACACAATCAATGCAATGCGACAATATGATGCATGCTATGACATGGCAATATGAATGTGTTTTGGGCTAATGCACCTAGCTATGATTTAAATGAAGTTGGTTTGAATACATGATTCAAATTCCAACTCCATATATGATTATTTAAATGCCCTTAATTTGTTTTGTCCAAAACAGAGGACAAACATTGTTCAAACATGCATGAAAATGGTACAGATGGATTCCTTGAATTTTTCTGATAATTTTTCATATATAAATTATTTCATTTGGAGCTACGGTTGAATTTCTATGAATTTTAGAAGTTTATACAATTTTCTGGAATTTTCTGAATTATAATAATTCCAGTAATTCATTACTGCGTCAGCCTGACGTCAGTGTGACGTCAGCAGGTCAACAGGGACTGGTCCGGGTCAAACCTGACCAGTGGAGCCCACTGGTCAGTGACTCCGGTGACTAACAAAGTTAATTAACTCTAACTAATCAAATTAATAGCCACGGGGCCCACTGTCAGTGTCAGCAGGGGTTAATTAGTTTAACTAATTCGATTAGTGCTAATCCTAATTAGCTAACAGGGCTGGGCCCACCTGTCATGGACACAGGGGGGGTCCCGCCGTGGTCAGAGTGGGTCAAACCCACCGGCAACATGACGCTGGCGAGGCCCGAGACGGCGGCGCGAATCGGAAACGCGCTACAGGGCACGGGCGAGGCCGTGCTTGGGCTCGTTGGAGAGCCCTTGCTGGTGCGCATCGAACGGTGGTGGTGGCCGTGCCTGTGGTGGCCGGTACCGACGACGGCGAGCTCGTGAGCGGCGGCCGGAGTTCGGGTGCGGTCGGGTTCGGCGCTGCTGCTCACAGACGAGGGAGCTGAGGCGCTGGAGGGGCTCTACGGGTCGCGGCTAGCGCAACGGGTGCACGCCCGTGACCGAATGGTCACCGGGGTTTCGCCGGCGACGATCCCATGCGGCGGCGGCTGCTGTTAGCAAGGGGGCGGCGGCTACGGCAAACAAACGAAGGCGGGATTAGGGGGAAGAGGACCGGGGGCTCACAGCGGTGCCGACGGAACGCTCGGCGAGGTCGGGGACGGTCCGGAGCCGACGAATTTGACGGTGATGGCCGGCGGGTCCGAGGTAGAAGACGACGGCGATGGCGACGAAGCAAAGCCCTCCGGCTCGTTTCCTTCGGCTTGGGGATGTGGTGCTCGATTGCGGAGCTGCTGGGCACGGCCACGGGACGAGGGGTGGCCGGTGGTCATGGGTACGGCGAGCGGCGCTCTCAGGTGCGTTCGGTGACGAGAGGGAGGGAGAGCAGAGGAGGAGGAGGGGGTCCAGAGAGCGAGGGAGAAGTGAGAGGGGGTCGGGGAGGCGCGTGGCGTCACCGGGGCGTCCAGGCGGAGGAGGAGGCAGGCAGGCAGGGAGGAGGTGGCCGGGGCGCGTGGCCGCGCGCGCCGGGCGCGTGCTCATCCTCCTGGTAGAGGAGGAAGGCGACAGAGAAGGAGGCGGTGGTGGGCTGGGCCGGCTTCTGCAGCAGGCCGCACAGGTGAGTGGGCCTCAGGTAAGCGTCAGGTAAGTTCCTTCTCTTTTTTTTAATTTTTCTGTTCTGTTTGTTTTATTAATTTATTTTGCCACTGTTTTGAATTTAAAATAATTCAAACAATACCAAAAGCTCCTCTGAATTTTTTTATATTGCTAGATGGACTTTTCCAAAAGCTTATAAAATATTTCAGGGGTACTTGAAATTATATTCTAATTATATGAATATAATTCAAATTCAAATAGCTAATGATTTCAATTCAAAGTCCCAAAAATAAATCCTTAAAAATGTTCAATATTTTGGTTGGGACCAGAACCCTTGCCAAAAATTATCAAACATTTAAGAAGAGCATTTTGGAACAATGAATGAGATTTTTAGGGTTTTTGCCCTTCTTTTATTTAGGGTTTTGAGGCTTCCAATATTCCTCAATTCAAGTTTCGAAAATATAGACATGATGCACACATGAAGCTAGCCTAGAGCACTACCAGCAGCTAGGGATGTGACAACTCACCCCTACTAAACAAAAATCTCGTCCCGAGATTCAAGCGTAGGGTAAGATGAAGGGGAAACGCAAACTAGTATAATCTTCACGATCGAGGGGGCATTCCATAAGAGTGTTGATTTGATCACCATCATTAACTTGATGTCTTGCTCCGAGAACTCCAACCAACATGACAACGAGAGGAGAAGGGAACTCTAGAAGGATCAATCTTCTCTAAGGTCGAACAACTCAGGATTAACTCTCGGAATGAGACATAGCAACATCTCTCGAGCTGAGAGACGAAGCACACCTCTAGAGGAATGGAGTGGAACAGATGATGAGGGTTCACTAGGTAGACAACAATTCCAAACTTAGGAATGTGGTGATCGGTTGTCAACGTAGTGAGGAGTTGAATTGCCATGATACCATAACGATGCACCTTAGGGAAGGTGACTCGTAGAAATATCCCCTTAAGTGGCAAAAAGAATTACCTTTGATTCAAAGATCATTGAAACTCTTTAAACCAGCCTAAGGCAATTCCCGAGCGATCGTTTGGAGAGGGTCGGTAGAATGGCATACTCGGACTTGGATGATGTGGATTACCTTGTTGAAGACAACGTCATAGATGATTTTTGCTTATCACCGGAAATGGAAGAGACCCATGGTAGGACCACTTTTGAAAATGATCCTGATCAGTAATTACTGAGAAAGGTAATCCAGAGTAGGGTGGCACGATGGCGGTGCAAGCCGGGAACAAAATGCAAATGTTGGGAATGATTTTGGTAACTGGGGAAGAACCCAACAATAGAGAGTGAATTCACTGTTTGAAAAGGTCATAGCATTGCCGAGGAAACTAAGAGCACTATATAGTTAATGCCGACGATCAAACCTAGCACTTGCGCGTGCTCTCAAGAACTTGAGCATTTCCATAATCATCAAGGTTTTACCAACATCCGTGTCAAGGATCCTGGCAACACAACTTACTACCATGATGAATGATGATGGATGATGCAGATGCAAAGGAAGATAACACTTTCTCAGATTTCACCCTTGGCGGGGCCAAGGAAATAAAATCTGGATGATCGACCGAGAGACATTTAGCACTCCGCTCCTAATGTTCTCCTTGATGTGCTAGCATATCCCATTCATTGAAATGGTTTGGTAGCTAGAATATCAAGTAAAGGTCGGACTTCAGGAACACAAAAATCCATAAGGAACAACTAGGGAGTAAATCCTACGAAATCCTTATGGGAAGGTGGCCAACCTCCTTAATCAAGATACTACAACAATGGGTCTTCCGGCTGGGTGTGTTGGCCACAACATCCACCTTACCGGTTATCGAGGGACCAATATTATAGTTCTTGGGAAATGTTCCAACCATCATATCTGCCTGAGATTCAGATCTGGTTGGTGTCAGGATATTCCAGACTCATCGAGTCTAGGAAGAAAAAGAAAGTTTGCAACATAAATCGACGAGATGACGTTGCGAGATTCTCGGGAAATGAACTACGATAGCAAGCTCCAAAACATGAGCTGGTTCTGCTACACACGTGTGAACACGCTGTCACAGACAAACATGAACACATGGTAGTCTTATAATAAAACACTACCGAGTTCCGGGGGAAAACCATCATCGAGGATATCGAAGTCCTTGCATAAGGTATACTCTTAAGAAGGAACTTCTTCTCCTTGAACAAATCAATCAGTGGCTTGGTGTGCTCGGGACACATATAGAATGGAGGTAGCTAATCTCACAATCCAATGTATACTTCACACATGCATGACTGACTTGGGATGATTCCAAGGAAGCAAAAACAATCTTTCTCGGATACACGGCGGCAACTTACACCAAGTGCACGTGAATTAGAGAAAGTCACATCTTTCATCCGGACATATGCTCCATGAGCGGGTCATGAAGATAATGCTTAGAAAAGTTTCTAGTACTAGCTGGATGTTCAACATAATCATGGAGAGGTTAAATATATTGCTGATGGGCTCAACAACAACTCATCCTGGTTTCCATGAAGAAGGAGTTCCATAATTATGTGAATGAGTGATAGCACTAGTCAGACCCAAACGATATAATGGTGTATGCTCGAGGAAAATCCACGAGTAAGACAACACTACGAACATCGTTGGTTTGGATTTGATTTGACGATAGCCCATACTCAAATCAAAGGTTTGGGTAAGATAATAGATCCAACAATTGATCACAAGGACCAATTGATGAAGATATCATCTTTCTTCAACACACACTACGCAAGAATATCCCTTTGGAACGAACTAAGTCGGGCAAGCTTCCATCTTCCAACTTTCCAAGTTGTTGTTCAGCTTAGCCAACTAGCTCAGGGGTATCCCACACAGATTCTTGGAGAAGGGGTGGTTTACAAGGATAAACCAACTTGATCACGAGCTCAACATAGCGGTCGGGTGACGACCCGGTGATACTTCCGAGAAGATAATCAGAAAATCACAACCACCGATATGCTATTAGGCTCAAGAACAATCTTGCTTTTCAGGGCAAGACGATATGATCAACAGAGCGAGGGATTGGCACAATCCTAACTCATTGATCGAAGGGTGCACCGGAAATAAGGACTAGATAGCACGATCAGTCTTAGAATGATGATTCAAGAACCAACAGGCTAAGAATGAAATTATTGTCCTTTAACTACCAAACAACGAGGTTGCTGGGAGTATGGATTTCACACATCACAATTCATTTGTCGGTATTCCGGTTGCATCAACACGAGGGCCGAGGAATGACTAATGATGGTGAGAAGTATCACTACGTCAAAATTCATGAGAGTTGGTGCAGTTCTCATGACAATTCTGACATAAAGGGGGTAATACTCCAAGGTAGAACTGAACCAAAAGCTGGATTGGCATCTGATCTGCGGAATACAACTACTTTGACCCAATCCTAGATATGGATGAGGTACTGGAGTTTGTTTCTCCAAGTCATTCAGGACAGAATGGCTTGACGGACCACAAGAGTAATAGGCATCGACAAACGAACGCACGCATACTCTTGACTATCAATTGATAGACGAAGGTCAGTAGACAACTAAAGAGGGACAACTCAAAGGAACATATAACTTTCTGAGTTGTGGATGCATAGATTAGTATGTCGAACCAAGTTCAACATAATTCCTCCGGATAACCCATGCAGAAAGGTAGAACTGGCAGAACCACAATATATAATGGAGAACTCATCAAGAGCACTCTGGTTGTGATCGTTCAGTTCAACGAGGAACTTCTGCCATAAGTAGTTCATGGTATTTGGAAGAAGAAGATACCACGGACTTCAAGGACTATCGCAAAGGTTACTAATAACCTAAGGGAACTAGCAAACACTATCGACATGAAGTAAGTAGGGTGAATCTCGGGTTCAAGAAGCCCGGAATGGAATACCTACTAACTAAGTGGCATCAAGGGATGCTTACGAGAATGATGGCCAGAATCATCACACTGGGACACAATCATGGCTAAATTACTAGATGATCCCCTAAGACACCTAGGGTCATAATACCAGCTCCAACATATATGTCAAGGCAATAAAGTACCTCAACTCACTGATTTGTGTGATTAATCTGACCAAAGGCACATCGGAAACAGGAGGAAGGGATTTGCAAATGCATCAGACTCTTTGGAAACCTAGGATGACTCGGACAGCATAACGGCTGTAAATGCTCAGAAAAGATTTGAGACATTCACAAAAATGGTGGCATAACCACTCAGAAGCATAGTATCAAGGTTTCGAGATCAACAGTTAACGTACGGAAGTAGTATAAACTGAACTCAAGCTTAAATCCAACAATCTTATAAGTCTACGGATTAGTAACACGTGATCCTGATAGAAAGAAGAGATAGCCTAGTTCTTAATCCCCGTCGGAAAGATAGGATGACTCAGATCAGAAGGGCATAAGGTATAAAGAGTAAAAAGAGCCTTACGTTCCATCCCACAATCAATTCCCTTATATAACTAAAGAATTTCTAGACTCAACTTCGACCAGTTTGGCTTGGTAATCCTACAGCCAGTCAAGCTCTGATACCAACGCTGTCAGAACCTCGACTCGATGCCACATCGATCTAGCATGTAACACCTCATATCACTTTGCGGCCTCACGCATGGTATTCCCACGGGTGCCACCTTACCTGGCCCGGGACCGTTTGCGCCTTTTGGCTCACGTATATGATAGTGTCGCTAGCATCCATATGACAAAGAACCCGGGCTGACATGGCTAGTCGTGAAACCAAAGTGGCACTAACTTACAGGGACAGGCATACATGACCCAGCAACGAACGTGTCGGTCATCAGCGAGTGAATCCAGGCTGTAGCACTGGGCTAGCAGGACTCCGGTGAACCGGGATATAGCGGGCTAACAGGACTCCGGTATTCATCGCGTGACATTTCCCCGAAGGGACAGACACAGGAACGAAGAAGGACACATGCCGGCCAGCCTAAGTGTTCCGGAGCAGTAGCAAGCTACCATGGCTCAGTGGAAATAACCAGGAGACATTTCCCGGTAAGAGAGGCTACTAAGGATAAACAACTAGATAGTCAGATCCCACACATACCAAGCATTTCAATAACATACACACAATATGCTCGATATGTGCAAATACAACATGGCATCACAACATGACTCTACAACTCAAGTATTTATTCATTAGGCTCCGAGGAGCGAGATATTACAAACATGGGTCTCATGACCCAACAATCAGAGCATACAAGTCAAGCACAAACGGAAGCTATCATGTCTGAGTACAGACATCTATAAATGGAAAAGGCTGAGAATCCTGACTATCTACCAAATCCTGCCGAGGGCACAAGATCGTAGCTGAGGTAACAAGCTAAACGTCAAAGTCCACGCGGAACTACTAGTGAGACTGAAGTCTCTCTGCAAAAACATAAAATAGGCAAACGTGAGTACAAATGTACCCAGCAAGACTTACATCAGATCTATCTACATATGCATCATTATCAACAAAGGGGGTGGTGGAGTTTAACTGCAGCAAGCCAGCTTTGACTCGGTGGCTAACCTGAACTACGACTGCAAGTAACTCTTTTGAGGTGGCGCACACGAGTCCACATATTCACCATATCAATACACCACTATGGATCCGCTCCCGTCTCCCTACGAGAACGCCATCCATAGCACTCACGCTTATCTTGCGTATTTTAGAGTATCCACTTTCACTTGTCTATGAACTATGCAAGGGGTCCAAGTTTCCATATCCGAGGAATCCGGCTATTCGAATAGATAATGATAACCCTACAGGGGTGTACTTCTTCACACACGCTTTCGCCACTTATCGCCCTGTACACGTCATGTACCTCGGCAACCTTCAAGCTGAAGCCGGGCGAGGGAGTCGGCCACGACATGACTAACCGAACAAGTCTGTCGTCCAGGTTTATCGCCTATTCGGGTTCCATCCGCAAGGAGATCCGGCCGGGGTGTCGCTGACGGCCCCAAACAATGTGAGCAGGGTTCCCAAGCCCACCATCCGGGTGCCACTTGGTACACTGGGCCACTGTGCCTAGTCTGTCCCAAGCCCACCTGTACCGGGTGCCACTTGGTAGACTACTAACACTACCTACAAACACCAGAAACTAGTTGCAACTCCTGGACAGAGATCAAGTTGATTAATAAGTCGAGAGAGCTTGTAGCGTCTGGAGCCCAATGTGTGGTAGTAGCTGTTCATGGATCACAAACACAGAACTTAGTTCCTGAGGACGGCTGCAATGAGACAACCCACCATGTACTCCTACATGGCCTCTCATCGCTACCTTTACCAAATCGTGTTCACACACTTAGCACTCAACAGTAGGACATGTTCACACACCTCTGATTCATCCCCGATGAATCAGACCTGACTCAACTCTAAGCAGTAGCAGGCATGACAAACAAGCATGAATGAGTAGGAACATCAGGGCTCAAACAACTCCTACTCATGCTAGTGGGTTTCATCTATTTACTGTGGCAATGACAGGTCATGCAGAGGATAAAGGGGTTCAGCTACCGCAGCAAGTAACAAATATGTCGTTGTTGTCCTAATGCAGTAAAAGAGAGCAGGAGCGAGAGAGTGGGATTTTATCGGAATGAACAAGGGGGTTTTGCTTGCTTGGCACTTCTGAAGATAATAAAGCTCTTCGTCGGTGTCATCGATCACATCGCCGGTACACGTCTATCGAGAGGGGACAATTACCGGCAAACAAGGAAAAACACAATCAATGCAATGCGACAATATGATGCATGCTATGACATGGCAATATGAATGTGTTTTGGGCTAATGCACCTAGCTATGATTTAAATGAAGTTGGTTTGAATACATGATTCAAATTCCAACTCCATATATGATTATTTAAATGCCCTTAATTTGTTTTGTCCAAAACAGAGGACAAACATTGCTCAAACATGCATAAAAATGGTACAGATGGATTCCTTGAATTTTTCTGATAATTTTTCATATGTAAATTATTTCATTTGGAGCTACCGTTGAATTTCTATGAATTTTAGAAGTTTATACAATTTTCTGGAATTTTCTGAATTATAATAATTCCAGTAATTCATTACTGCGTCAGCCTGACGTCAGTGTGACGTCAGCAGGTCAACAGGGACTGGTACGGGTCAAACCTGACCAGTGGAGCCCACTGGTCAGTGACTCAGGTGACTAACAGAGTTAATTAACTCTAACTAATCAAATTAAAAGCCACGGGGCCCACTGTCAGTGTCAGCAGGGGTTAATTAGTTTAACTAATTTGATTAGTGCTAATCCTAATTAGCTAACAGGGCTGGGCCCACCTGTCATGGACACAGGGGGGGTCCCGCCGTGGTCAGAGTGGGTCAAACCCACCGGCGACATGACGCCGGCGAGGCCCGAGACGGCGGCGCGAATCGGAAACGCGCTACAGGGCACGGGCGAGGCCGTGCTTGGGCTCGTTGGAGAGCCCTTGCTGGTGCGCATCGAACGGTGGTGGTGGCCGTGCCTGTGGTGGCCGGTACCGACGACGGCGAGCTCGTGAGCGGCGGCCGGAGTTCGGGTGCGGTCGGGTTCGGCGCTGCTGCTCACAGACGAGGGAGCTGAGGCGCTGGAGGGGCTCTACGGGTCGCGGCTAGCGCAACGGGTGCACGCCCGTGACCGAATGCTCACCGGGGTTTCGCCGGGGACGATCCCATGCGGCGGCGGCTGCTGTTAGCAAGGGGGCGGCGGCTACGGCAAACAAACGAAGGCGGGATTAGGGGGAAGAGGACCGGGGGCTCACAGCGGTGCCGACAGAACGCTCGGCGAGGTCGGGGACGGTCCGGAGCCGACGAATTTGACAGTGATGGCCGGCGGGTCCGAGGTAGAAGACGACGGCGGTGGCGACGAAGCAAAGCCCTCCGGCTCGTTTCCTTCGGCTTGGGGATGTGGTGCTCGAGTGCGGAGCTGCTAGGCACGGCCACGGGACGAGGGGTGGCCGGTGGTCATGGCTACGGCGAGCGGCGCTCTCAGGTGCGTTCGGTGACGAGAGGGAGGGAGAGCAGAGGAGGAGGAGGGGGTCCAGAGAGCGAGGGAGAAGTGAGAGGGGGTCGAGGAGGCGCGTGGCGTCACCGGGGCGTCCAGGCGGAGGAGGAGGCAGGCAGGCAGGGAGGAGGTGGCCGGGGCGCGTGGCCGCGCGCCGGGCGCGTGCTCATCCTCCTGGCAGAGGAGGAAGGCGACAGAGAAGGAGGCGGTGGTGGGCTGGGCCAGCTTCTGCAGCAGGCCGCACAGGTGAGTGGGCCTCAGGTAAGCGTCAGGTAAGTTCCTTCTCTTTTTTTTAATTTTTCTGTCCTGTTTGTTTTATTAATTTATTTTGCCACTGTTTTGAATTTAAAATAATTCAAACAATGCCAAAAACTCCTCTGAATATTTTTATATTGCTAGATGGACTTTTCCAAAAGCTTATAAAATATTTCAGGGGTACTTGAAATTATATTCTAATTATATGAATATAAATCAAATTCAAATAGCTAATGATTTAAATTCAAAGTCCCAAAAATAAATCCTTAAAAATGTTCAATATTTTGGTTGGGACCAGAACCCTTGCCAAAAATTATCAAACATTTAAGAAGAGCATTTTGGAACAATGAATGAGATTTTTAGGGTTTTTGCCCTTCTTTTATTTAGGGTTTTGAGGCTTCCAATATTCCTCAATTCAAGTTTCGAAAATATAGACATGATGCACACATGAAGCTAGCCTAGAGCACTACCAGCAGCTAGGGATGTGACAGCAAGTATTACCAGACGGGGCCTTCTTGGACTCCTCCATTCCGGCAACTACGTCCCTATCACGCCCAAGATGCGACCCTATCCTAAAGGAACTCGAAGGTCCCACCAAGGATAGAAGCGCATCTTGAAGACGCTTTTGCAAGGTGGATATCATTACATCAACATTACATAATAGATAGGGATACATACATAAGGCATACAATGCCACACGAATACAATATCATCTTACATAAGAGCACCATCCGACTACGGATGAAACACAAACAGAAACTCAAACGACATCCACCCTACTAGCCCAGGCTGACGACCTGGAACCTATCCCCTGATCGAAGAAAAAGCAGAAGAAGAACTCCAAAACAAGCAAACATCGCTCTCGCGTCAAGATCATCGCACAACCTGTACCTGCAACTGTTGTTGTAGTAATCTGTGAGCCACGAGGACTCAGCAATCCCATTACCATGGGTATCAAGACTAGCAAAGCTTAATGGGAAATGAAGGGGTAAAGTGGTGAGGTTGCAGCAGCGACTAAGCATATATGGTGGCTAACATACGTAAATAAGAGCGAGAAGAGAAGCAAAGGAACGGTCGTGAAACTAGCAATGATCAAGAGGTGATCCTGAACTCCTACTTACGTCAACCATAACACAAAGACCGTGTTCACTTCCCGGACTCCGCCGAAAAGAGACCATCACGGCTACACACATGGTTGATGCGTTTAATTTCGGATCTGGTGTCAAGTTATCTACAACCGGACATTAACAAATTCCCATCTGCCACATAACCGCGGGCACGGCTCTCGAAAGTTTATACCCTGCAGGGGTGTCCCAACTTAGCCCATGATAAGCTCTCGCGATCAACGAAGGATATACCTTCTCCCAGGAAGACCCGATCAGTCTCGGAATCCCAGTTTACAAGACATTTCGACAATGGTAAAACAAGACCAGCAAAGCCGCCCGATGTGCCGACAAATCCTGATAGGAGTTGCACATATCTCGTTCTCAGGGCACGCCAGATGAACACTACATACAACTAAAACCATCCCTCAAGTTTCCCCGAGGTGGCGCTGCAAGTGGCTCTAGTTTGGACCAACACTCGGAGGAGCACTGGCCTAGGGGGGTAAATAAAGATGACCCTCGGGCTCCGGAAACCCAAGGGAAAAAGGGCTAGGTGATGCCAATGGTAAAACCAAGGTTGGGCCTTGCTGGAGGAGTTTTATTCAAAGCGAACTGTCAAGGGGGTCCCATAAATCACCCAACCGCGTCAGGAACGCAAAATCTAGGAACATAACACCGGTATGATGGAAACTAGGGCGGCAAGAGTGGAACAAAACACGAGGCATAAGGCCGAGTCTTCCACCCTTTACCAAGTATATAGATGCATTAATTAAATAAGAGATATTGTGATATCCCAACATAATCATGTCCATCATGGAGCAATCTTCAACTTCACCTGCAACTAACAACGTATAAGAGGGGCTGAGCAAAAGCGGTAACATAGCCAAACAACGGTTTGCTAGGAAGTGTGAAAAGGTTAGAGGCTGACATGGCAATTTGGGAGGCTTCAAGAGCAGGTAATAGGAAGCGTAGCATAGCGATAGAACGAAGCAACTAGCATAGCAATGATAGTAGTGAGATCCAGGGTAGCGGTCATCTTGCCTGAAATCCCGCAAGGAAGAAGAACGAGTCCATGAAGAAGACAAACGGACGTAGTCGAACGAATCCTCACAACTCCGGAACAAAACCGAAGCTAACGAGAGAAGCAAACCGGAAAGGAGCAAACAACATGGTAAACAACCATCAATAAACATGGCATGATGCACAAACAAGTATGATGCATGTCCAGTTTAATGAGGCATGGCATGGCAAAGTGCACAAACAATACTACAAGTGGAGCTCAATTTGCAACGAGTTGCATATTGACGAAACACCACATGCAATTATTTAGTTCTCTCCCGTTTATGTACGCAACAATATTAAATGTTGTTAAACATGGCAAGAGGTGAAGCAAAAGTAAACTAACTATTTAGCCAAGTTTAAATGAGGCCAGAACAACAAACAACAATTCCGGAAAATCCTCATGTCCATATTTTGAATTTGGTACTGTTCTGCCCTAAACCATATTTTAGAGTTGTTAAACAGGAAAATAAAGTGTAGCAGGTTAATCTATGCATTTTTTCATCCCATTTACATATAAGTTTATTTAAAATGGAGCTACGGTTTTTTAGTTATGAAATAAATCATTTTAACATGGCATTTGAGCAAATTTAAACAAACAACAAGTTAAACATTTTAAACATGGATGAAAATGGGATATTGTGAAACTAGATGAAATTCTAAGCATGTTACATATATGACATGTTTTATTTGGATGCATGTTAAATAGTTATTAGCAGTTTAAAACAGGGGCATTTCTGTAATAAGCATGTCCAGGATATTTAGCAAAATTCGTCTAGCAGGGAAAAATGTGTCACGAGCCGAAACTGGCTGACCCAATGGAAGGGGAAAAAAGGGGCGCTGGTGGGTGGCCTCACCATGGGCTTCGGCCCGGTTCGGTGGAGGAGGCCGAAGCAGGCCGGCTTGGCCTTGAGCCGTTGGGCAGGAGAAGAGGAGGCTCAGGCGCGTGGACGATGCAGGGGCGTGGTCAACGCGCAGGGGATCAATCTGGACTTGGCGCTGGGGTCGTGCTCGTTCGTTCGACAGGGAAACAGCGGCAGGTTCAGTGCAGGGGCGAAGCAGGGGACTTAGCGGGCGGCGCAGGTGGTCTCCGGCGAGGTCACCGATGGCTGGGGACGGGGCTAGGGTTTAGGAGGGTTAGGTGGGCCTAGATGGACTGTTGGGTTGCTGGGCTCTCTTCTCCCTCTCTCTTATTTTCTAAAACAGAAAATAACAAAGAAGAAAAGAAGAAGGAAGGAGGTGTTGGGGAAGAAGTTGGACACGCGGATAATTTTCCCGGACTCACAAAAATGTGATTGTTCCGAGAAAATAGATAAGGCCATGATTGAGAGATTTAAATCCAAACTCATTTGATTTAAATTTAAATGATTTGAATAGGAAGTGAGGGTTGGGAAGGTCCAAAAATGTTGAGATTTTTGGTGGAGCTCCGGAAAATGATGAAAGAAATTATGGGCAAGGTTGGATTCCAATAATTGAGATAACAAAGGCATTGGGATAATTTGCAAGTGTGTTATGGTGAATTCCAAATTAATGAAATATTTAAATATAGCTCCCTAATATTGGGAGGATATGTTATAAAGAGAAGTCACCCTTCCCTCGATTTAAATAGATCAACCATCTATGCAATTTATTAGTTGAGTAGAGATGCAAAGATTAATGACATGATGGCATGATGCAATGAAAATGATGCAACAAACAAAACAAATCACACGATGAAACTCGGAGTATCTGGAAGTCTTCTGGAGCGTCGGTCTCGGGGCGTTACAACACTCCACCACTACAAGAGGATCTCGTCCCGAGATCTAGGATGGCACCAGATAGAAACGAAAGAGGAAGAGAGGAGGTAGAACTAAGTTGCTTCTTCAACAAAATAGTGAAACCAAAGAACCTTGAGAGGTTGAAAAGTTAAAAGAAAGAACACAACAAAGTTGAACACAATTGAGAGCACTGCGGTAGAAAATAGAAACAAGGAACACCATGTGAACCTTGGAGGTTGCAAAGCTATGAATGACGAGTACAATGGACAAGAAGGAATTGGAACCACTTTGGTTGAAACAAGAGGCAAAACATGATAAGATGAAAGAACTTGAATGAGAACACAACACTCCGGTTAAATGGATAAGCAAGAAAATAACATGATCTTGACAAAACGAGATGATGGGTCAACGAGAGCAACATCAAAATGCCTATGGAAGAAAGAATAGAAGATAGATCATTGGAATAACAGAATGGAGAAGAAAATGCCAACTTCTGCCACAACTGAGTTTGGAAAGCAGCCTTCCAAGAAGGTTAAAACGGGGTTGTTGGAAAACCAACAACGAAACGAATAAGCTTGTAGTGGGATCATGGAAAACATCTCAAAATTGAGGCGAAATTCCGCCACTATGGAAACAAATAATATAATTGATAACACCGACGAGATGAAAAATTTCTTCCACCAAGATGATAGAGAGATAACTTGGATCATTGATAAGCACCACAAAAGCAACATTCCTTAGGGAAGGCTTTAGGTGAAATATGACACAAGATAACTCCAACGAAGAGATTGATGGATTTACAATATGTCATTCTTGAAAACTTGTGAATCATGAAACACGAAGGGAATTGTGAAGAATGACATAACACCACCTCAAGAGATAAGGTAGAAAGAATTGCACTTTGGAATGCAAGAAGAAGAATACTTGAACGCCTCAAAACAAGACATGTGTTGAGCACCATGTTTAATTTTGAGTATAGCTTGGCGGATCATAACTTCAAGAGAAATCTTGAAGAACAATTGAAGAATGAAAAGAATCTTTGACGAACCATCATGTAGAGCCTCCATGAAGAACTCCGGTAAAAAAAGGATGATAGAAAGAAGGAGAAGTTGACAACACAAGGTGAAGCCTTGCAGTGATAAGATGAAGCTTTGAAATGATATAACCGAGAAAACTTGGAACTCCGGAAAGAAAGATGAACAAATGAAATCAAGAATTTTGATGAACCTCCGGAATAAGGAATTGAATTTACTCGATGAAACAAGAATAATAATTACATTATGCTGATCATTCACCAATTAAATTGATGGCAAGCAATGGATTGCATACAACTTATTCACATTGGGAAAAGATTAAGGGGAGATATGCGCCAAATTTGGGAAGGACTTCATGAGCCACCGGTAGGATAGAAAAGAACGAATGAATTGATATGGTGAGAACGGAAAAGGAATCTTCAACGAACCACTGTGAAAATGTAAACAAACGAAGAGAAGAGAACAAATCGCCGGAAATAATTAGAAGATGAACGAAGATACTTGAGTAAATCGAGATGCACGAGAACGAAGAGATCGCGAGCTGATTAGAGAAAGCTTGAAGGAAGCACCGGTACAACTATGGAACAAACGAAGCTGAAAACTTGGAACGAAGAAATCTCCCAAAAGATGGCCTCCGGATAATCGAGAGAGAACGCAAATCCTGAAATACTCCGGATGGATGAAAAGAATTGTACGACTCGAAACAATTTGATAGGATACCATCGAGCTAGCACCGCGAATCTTCGGGAGAACGAACAAGATTTTAAGAGAAATCCTTCTTCGATCTTCAAATGTTGAGAATGACGATGAGAAACACCACCATGAGTTGTTGAGACACTCCGGAAGGATTAGAAGAGGAAAGGTTGAGCCAAAGATGAAAATAATTTGAAAGCGACCTTGGAGAAGGCATGTGAGTGATGAAAGTTCATTTTTACATCAAACTTGGAAAAGAATTTGGGAATGGCTCCTGATAATTAGAAGAGTCGGGTAAGATCCTGGGAAAAGACCTGTGGGTTAGGAACCACTAAAAGATACACCATTGAATGATTGATTGAAAGGGGGGATTGCACCGGTTGAATTAAATGGCTTGAATGAGATAAAAAAACCTCGAAATAACTTGAACGGATTTTGAATGGAAACTAATCTTTCGAGATATATTCGCACTCCGGATATGAACTGGGAGAGGTGAATAAATAAGAGAGCCTTGGATAAGAAATTCACATGAGAAGATATGTGAAACAAAAGAAGAGATATGATCAACACCGAAACTTAAAATTAAACCACTGGAGAAGAAAAGAGACGGAGAATAATAAACTTGAAGCTCCGTTAGTATCTTCCTGAGAACCACCAGATAAGAACATTGACGGAAAAGAATGGAGAGACTTTACATCAATAAAAGGATACTTGATTAAGAAATCTGAGTCCTTGAAGAAAAAGGGTGGGAGGGCGGGAAAACAAAGACAACTTGGGATGAACGAAACAAACACCGTTGGGAAAACTTAGAATTGATCTTGCGGATGGGGAGAATGATGGGATCATCTCGAAGAGAAGTGCACCGATTGGAAAAGAATTAACATGACAACCTCAATGATCAAAAAGGATTAGTATTCACATAGCAATATGAGAACACCGTTTAGGAAAGGTATGGAATCAACACTTGACTTCGAAGCAACTCGAATACCACAAATAAAACAAAACAAAGGATTTGGCTTGTAGAATAAGAGGGAACAAATACATATGATAGAGATTTACCCAATCCCATATCATGCATCTGTCGGAAAGATATTCTAGGAGCTACTTGAATTCCCACCTATAAACTCCCGAAACTTTCTGGTTATGCAATCTGGTGTTGGGGATACAGGGGAAGCAATATATCTCACCCAAACTAACAATCCCTACATCCAGCTGTATCCATCCGTCAACACATAACCAAGAAAACTCCGGAAATCATGTACCTCAACCTTCGAAAAGCATCTGTTATACAAGCTATGGCAATACTCCCGAACTCCCCGGTACTGGGTGGCGTCGAGGTTATCTCACCAACAACTGCATAAAAGAGATTTTCGATGTCGGCAAAACTCAGGTATTCCAGAACTGCAACGATAAAATTATGACGACAACACCTCGGAGCTCAACTCCCCGGGACACTGCCACAACCCCTAAATGTCAGGAGGCACCAAGAACAATGTTCTCGTCATAAGAATATCGGAACGATCCCAAGATACCTGCGTGATCCTAAAAAAATTTAGTGAAATTTGAGGAGAGGAAAGACAAAACATCTAGACTTGTTAAATAGGAAAATAAAGTGTAGCAGGTTAATCTATGTATTTTTCCATCCCATTTACATATAAGTTTATTTAAAATGGAGCTACGGTTATTTAGTTATGAAATAAATCATTTTAACATGGCATTTGAGCAAATTTAAACAAACAACAAGTTAAACATTTTAAACATGGATGAAAATGGGATATTGTGAAACTAGATGAAATTCTAAGCATGTTACATATATGACATGTTTTATTTGGATGCATGGTTAAATAGTTATTAGCAGTTTAAAACAGGGGCATTTTTGTAATAAGCATGTCCAGGATATTTAGCAAAATTCGTCCAGCAGGGGAAAATGTGTCACGAGCCGAAACTGGCTGGCCCAACGGAAGGGGAAAAAAGGGGGCGCTGGTGGGTGGCCTCACCATGGGCTTCGGCCCGGTTCGGTGGAGGAGGCCGAAGCAGGCCGGCTTGGCCTTGAGCCGCTGGGCCGGAGAAGAGGAGGCTCAGGCGCGTGGACGATGGAGGGGCGTGGTCAACGCGCAGGGGATCGATCTGGACTTGGCGCTGGGGTCGTGCTCGTTCGTTCGACAGGGAAACAGGGCAGGTTCAATGCAGGGGCGAAGCAGGGGACTTAGCGGGCGGCGCAGGTGGTCTCCGGCGAGGTCACCGATGGCCGGGGAAGGGGCTAGGGTTTAGCAGGGTTAGGTGGGCCTAGATGGCCTGTTGGGTTGCTGGGCTCCCTTCTCCCTCTCTCTTATTTTCCAAAACAGAAAATAACAAAGAAGAAAAGAAGAAGGAAGGAGGTGTTGGGGAAGAAGTTGGACACGCGGATAATTTTCCCGGACTCACAAAAATGTGCTTGTTCCAAGAAAATAGAAAAGGCCATGATTGAGATATTTAAATCCAAACTCATTTGATTTAAATTCAAATGATTTGAATAGGAAGTGAGGGTTGGGAAGGTCCAAAAATGTTGAGATTTTTGGTGGAGCTCCGGAAAATGATGAAAGAAATTATGGGCAAGGTTGGAGACCAAGAATTGAGATAACAAAGGCATTGGGATAATTTGCAAGTGTGTTATGGTAAATTCCAAATTAATGAAATATTTAAATATAGCTCCCTAATATTGGGAAGATATGTTATAAAGAGAAGTCACCCTTCCCTCGATTTAAATAGATCAACCATCTATGCAATTTATTAGTTGAGTAGAGATGCAAAGATTAATGACATGATGGCATGATGCAATGCAAATGATGCAACAAACAAAACAAATCACACGATGAAACTCGGAGTATCTGGAAGTCTTCTGGAGCGTCGGTCTCGGGGCGTTACAGTCCCGTAGTGGGATTTGCACTCCTCCAGCCCTTTAGACAACTGGGTATTCTTCTCCGTAAGAACCTATGCATACAACGATCCTTAAATCAGATGTGCCAACTGTTTCAAGTCGCAGGGGCTACTGATATACATAATTATCAGATTTTCTTACCCATATATCCTTTACATACTGGTCCGTGGCTCTGGCAAGTCCATCTTGAGCAGCTCGGGTATACGCGTCTCCAGAGTTGAAGGCATTGAATGCCTCTTTGGAGAAACTAGGATCGTGGAGTACGGCCCAGCGACGCCTCTGATTCATGGTAATCTCCACTTCGGAATTCGTATCGGACATTCTATCCGCATCCTCTGTAGGAGGACCATCCGGTGTTGTCCCCACGTTAGCCTCTGCCCCTAAGTCCGGCTCTGGAGTCCGGCTGGTGGAGGCATGGCCGGCATGCTCTCCAGACACTATCCGGCGAGCATTTTTTGCCAGGAACCAAGGACATTATTATATTTTAAAGACGATAATCACGGAGCAAGTTTTTAATCATACCTCTGCGACGGTGTCTCAGTCCTGACCGCCTTCCTTTTGAGCCTACTCGGCTTCAGTGCCCCTTGTTGACGAGTCATCGCGGGTTCAGCACGGCGCCCCGATGGCCTTCCCTGTAAGACGCAATACGTATGCGATGGGTAAAAGGCAAAGAAGGGATTCTTCTCGGAAGTTGGGACTTCGGTTTTACTTACATTCGATGCAGGGAGTAGGCCAGGGTAATCGGCTATGATGGCCACCAAGGTGCCATCACAGCTTAGCTGATAGAACGTCCTGTCAATGAGCTCCACAAATACGTTTGGATCCTCTTCGAGTCCGGGGTCAAGGGCCCGGTCAGGGTCCTCTGGCTGTGGAGACGGGCTGTGGACCTCCCTCACAGCTTTTCGCAGTTCCTACTATGAATTAGCAAGGTTAATATTTATGATGAAAGGTGCGGGAATGACTGGGGTAAAGGATAGCAGCTCACCCTGCTTGGGGGGTTGTACATGGAGAATCCATCCCGTGGCTTAATACGGATGAACTCCTCTTCTTCTCCTTTGTACAAATCGGACAGTATCTCAGAGCGCCGGAGTCTAGACCTTTACGACCGCTGCAGGTGGCATCGTCTTCTCCATTGAACTGCCACATGGGTTTCCCCTGATACTGAAGTGGCTGCACCCCCCCGCATTATACAAATTGACATAACCTCGATTATTGTCAGTCCTGATTTGGCCAGCATTTTTATCCTACCCATCAGGTAAAGGACCTCTCTGTTGTCTTCCTCCTGGGGGCTCCAAGGGCGCCAGCTGTGGCGTTTCTTAACTGGGGCATTAACAAACTCAGGAAGGCCCATCCGAATAGGGTCCGGAAGGGGGACGTCCTCCATATAAAACCACTTTGAAGGCTAGTCTTCGGATGTCTTCTTCAGGGTACCGGACAGGTATCCAGTCCTGGCGATACGCCATATTTCGGCTCTGCCCACTTGATATATTGACCCCTCCTGAGTGCGGGGTACGAGGCAGAATAGCCTCTTCCATAGCTCGAAATGAGCTTCACGGCCTAGAAACAGCTCGCAAAAGGTGACATAGCCAGCGATATGTAATATGGAGGCAGGAGTGAAGTTATGCAGATGGAGGCCATAGAACTCCAAGAGCCCATGGAGGAACGGATGGATTGGAAATCCGAGGCCCCTCAGCAAGAAGGGGATAAGGCATACCTGCTCCCCCTTGGATGGGTTGGGGGAACTCTCTGCTTGCTCCCCGCCATTGTAAGTGGCTAGTCCGGCTCGGACGGGGGCCATATACGCAGGTGGAAGAAACCCATGGGTCTGCAACTCTACTAATCGGTTGTGGGGGACAAAACACTTCTCCCAATCACCTGGCTTAGTGCTACGGGAGCGAGAGGAGGAGCTGCGACGGCCGGCCATGATGGGATGGTTTCTTCCGGTCGCGCTCTGATGGATACACGCTGGGGGAGGATGGTGTGATTTGGATCTGAGGATCCCCGTCTCTTTAAATAGACGATTTACTTACATGGTCAGGGTGGCAAATGTAAAAATCCCCCGACTTCTCGCATTCGCTCGACATGTGGAGATTGCCATTGTTAAAGCACAGAAGCCGAGGAGTGCAACATTAATGGGGAGCCAAACACTACTCGTTACAACAGGTACTCTGGATTTGGACGAGAACCTGCCTTGCAATGCCGAAGACAATCTACGCGTTGGACTCATCGTCATTGAAGCCTGGTGCAGGGGCTACTGAGGGAGTCCTAGATTAGGAGGTCCTCGGACAACCGGACTATATACTTTGGCCGAACTACTGGACTATGAAGATACAAGATTGAAGACTTCGTCCCGTGTCCGGGTAGGACTCTCCTTTGCGTGGAAGGCAAGCTTGGCAGTTCGGATATGTAGATCTCCTTCTCTATAACCGACTCTGTGTAACCCTAGCCCCCTCCAGTGTCTATATAAACCGGAGGGTTTAGTCCGTAGGACAACAACAATCATAATCATAGGCTAGCTTCTAGGTTTTAGCCTCTACGATCTCGCGGTAGATCAACTGTTGTAATACTCATATCATCAAGATCAATCAAGCAAGAAGTAGGGTATTACCTCCATCGAGAGGGCCCGAACCTGGGTAAACATTGTGTCCCCCGCCTCCTGTTACCATTAGCCTTAGACGCATAGTTCGGGACCCCCTACCCGAGATCCGTCGGTTTTGACACCGACATCGACCTCCACGATCGCAGGTAATGATGACTCTTTTTGCATGCAACAGGGACTCGTCAAATCGGGCAGTTGCCGAGGCAGCATGGGGAAGCGGAGACGCCCACATCCAATCAACCGCCACGCAGCGACCAAGAACACAGGCTATTGGGGCCCGCGGCGCTCCGCACTTGCCCTTTTGCTTCGCTGCTAAGCCAAGTCCGAGCACGCCTTGGGCCCGGGGGCTACTGTCGGTGTTCTGGGAACGGGGGTCCCCAGACTTGCCTGCCTGCGGCCTGCAGCGTGGCTCAACCAGTGGCCCAGTACGGCCCGTCTTCATCAACCAACACTCAAGACCCTCACGAGGGGCCAAGCCTCGCGGGGCGGACGATGCTAGGCCTCCTCAGGGGCGGTCTCACTAGGCAGGCTCACGAGGAGGCGGAGAGATCAAGGCAAGGGGTACCTTGGAAGGTGCCCATGACGCAAGCCATGACGATGAAGACCAGGCGGGCGCCAGCCTGCGCAGTGTCCTCATTTCCTCTTTAGTGCAAAGGGGGCAAGCGCAGGCACGGAGTACTGAGGCATCAGGCAAAGGTTTCCTTATCGGTGCAACGAGACCAAGGCCAGCAGGATGGCAGGATGGAGGTCACCATGGAGCCCAAGACAGCGTCATCACCAACACCTTTGGCAGTCGAAGACCACCTTTAGTCATGATAGCTTGTACTAGTTGTCCCCTTTCAAAATGGCCATTGTTGGATCCCTTCCCGCTCAATATTTGGGAAGAGGACCAGGGCCTCTATAAATAGGGCTAGCCACCACAGTAGAAGGCATCTGATCCTAACCTAGCTCACCTACACACCACCACAAGAACACCTCTCCTCGCGAGGTTGTTCTTCCTCTATACTGTTCATCATCAGCCCAAGAGGCAATCCACCACACCACACACTAGATTAGTGTATTACACCACAATGGTGGCCCGAACCAGTATAAACCTTATGTCTCTTGTGTTTTTCATCGATCTAGCTTAGAAACCGCGGTGAGGCCGAGGGCGTGTTTCGGTAGGGAGAAGATCTTCGTGCGCACTCCAGAGTTCAAACCTTAAGGGTTTTGCCGGAACCCGATATCCGACAGATTCCTTCGGTGTAGCTTGAAAACGGGCACACATGCAAACACTAAGCATAATACCTGGCCTATATACACATAGATACAATAAAGAGCCAACCCTGGAGTGGTATACCTTTTGATCTAAGTCAATACCATTTTCATCAGTGCGTAGATGGCCATTTGTGGGCATAGGGATTTTGACATGTTTGCAATCTTGCATGCCGAATTTCTTCAACACATCCTTGAGGTATTTCTCCTGAGATATGAAGATGTCCTTGCGCTGTTGACGAATTTGAAGACCTAAGAAGAATTTCAATTCTCCCATCATAGACATTTGATATTCCTCACTCATCATATAGGTAAATTCGTCACTGTAACGTTGGTCGGTACAGCCAAAGATGATATCTTCAACATAAATTTTTCACACGAATAATTCATCATCATAGGTTTTAGTGAAAAGAGTTGGGTCAAGTGAACCGGGTTTGAAGCCTTTCTTCATGAGGAATTCCTTCAAAGTATCATACTACGCTCGAGGGGCCTACTTGAGGCCATAGAGGCCTTATTGAGTCCGAAGACTTTGTCAGGATGCTTTGGATCTTCAAAACCTGGGGGTTGAGCAACATATGCTTCTTCCTCAAGCTTACCATTGAGGAATACACTTTTCACATCCATTTGATATAATATGATATTATGATGGTTAGCATAAGCAAGCAATATGTGAATAACCTCAAGTCTAGCAACAGCTGCAAAAGTTTCATCAAAATCAATTCCTTCAACATGTGTGTAGCCTTGAGCTACAAATCAAATCCTTCAACCTGTGTGTAGCCTTGAGCTACAAGTCATGCCTTATTCCTCACCACAAGGCCATTTTCATCTTGCTTGTTGGAGTAGATCCATTTGGTGTCGATGATATTGTGCTTGTGTGGGTCTGGTCGCTTGACAAGTTCCCAGACATTGTTGAGCTTGAACTGATGTAATTCCTCTTGCATCGCTTGAATCCACTCAGGCTCCAGAAATGCCTCATCTACTTTGGTGGGCTCTGTGATAGAGACAAAAGCAAAGTGCCCACAAAAGTTACACAAATGTGAAGCCTTTGAGTGTGTGAGAGGACCTTGTGTGTTGATGGCGTCGATGATTCTCTCAATCTGCACTTCATTTGCGATGCGGGGATGAGCGGGGTGACGACATTGAGTAGGCTCAGCATTTTCTTCAGAGCCATTTTCCTCAGGTGCCCCATCATGATGTTCTTTACGATCTGGAATGACTTCTTCAGCAGATTCTTCGGTAGGAATGACATCCTCAGTAGCCTTGTACTTGATGGATTCCTCAGGTGACATTTCATCTAGCACAGGAGGTAGGTGCTCTCTTTGCGAGCCATTAGTTTCATCAAACCGCACATCTACAGTTTCGTCAACCTTGTGGTGAACGGTGTTGAAGACTCTGTAGGTGTGCGAGTCCTTTCTGTAACCAAGCATAAAACCTGCATGTGCTTTCGGTGCAAATTTAGAATTGTGATGAGGATCTCTAATCCAACATTTAGCACCGAAGACTTTGAAATAACTCACATTGGGTTTCTTGTCAGTGAGGAGTTCATATGGGGTCTTTTTGAAGAATTTGTGAAGATATACCCTGTTGATGATGTGGCATGCAGTATCAATTGCCTCAGGCCAAAAGTGACGAGGCGTCTTGTATTCATCAAGCATAGTGCAAGCCATCTCAACAAGAGTCATGTTCTTGCGCTCCACGATGCCACTCTGCTGAGGAGTATAAGGAGTAGCTAACTCGTAAGTAATACCAAGTTCATCAAGATAGTTATCAAGACCAGTGTTCTTGAACTAGGTCCCATTGTCACTTCTGATGTGCTTGATCTTCACACCAAAGTTGGTTGAAGCCCTCGAGGAAAATTGTTTAAAGACTTCTTGCACTTCAATTTTGTACGTGATGATATGCACCCATGTGTAACAGGAATAGTCATCAACAATAACAAAGCCATATAAAGATGCAGCATTAATGAATGTGGCATAATGAGTAGGGCCAAAGGGATCCATGTGAAGCAATTAAAATGGACGAGTGGTAGTCATGATGGTCTTTGATGCTTGGCCTTGGTCATCTTTCCATCTTCCGAGCTGTGGAGTGACGAGTCAACCCGCCTCCTTCTCTGCCCCGCGGGGAGAGATATCCTACCCCGCCGCCTATCACGCACCCGACACTCAGTGGCCGGCTGGGCTGCCGCGAAGGAATCGGCGAGAACGATGTCCGCCATCGGATCGACCGTCTGGCGCGATCCCTGGCGCTAGAAGAAGAAGACGATGTCGGCCCGCCCTGTTTCGGCCCCCGCATCCGCGACAAGCCTTTCCCCAAAGGGTTCTCGCTCCCAAGAGACATGCCAAAATATAACGGCTCGGTGAAGCCAGAAGACTGGTTGATAGATTACTCCACTACAGTCAGCATAGCGAACGGCAACAGGCGCGTCGCTGTGAAGTATGTCCCTCTCATGCTTCAAGGCACGACACGCACCTGGCTGAACAGCCTCAAGCCCTACAGTGTCAACAGCTAGCTAGACTTCACAGAAGTCTTCATCCGCAACTTCACCAGCACGTACAAGTGAGAACCCAACCCACTTCAGCTCTCCCTTGTGTCCAAGGCCCAACCAAGTCCAGCCGTGACTACCTGACGCGCTGGGCCGAGCTCCGCAACTCCTGCGAAGGGGTGCATGAGGTGCAAGCAATAGAGTACTTCACCACCGGGTGCCGAGAGGGCACCCTCCTCAAGCACCAACTTCTCTATGACGAGCCGGCTACACTCGATGAACTGCTGATCATAGCAGACAAATACGCCACGGTCGACTCCTCAATGAAGACCGAGCTCCAAGTGGACGCCTCTAGAAAGGTGCTCCCTCCGGCTCCGAAAACACCGGCTGGCGACTCCAATCGACGCCCACATCAGAATGACAACAAGCGCAAGGCTCCTATGCTGCCTTCCACTAGTCGGCAGGTGGCCACAGTCGAAGACGAGCAGCCCGAAGGGCAGCCTATGCCAAAGTGTCCGAGAGGCGGCAGGCCGGCTTGGCAGTCGGCTTTCTCCTACAAGCAAACCCTTGATGCCCCCTATAAGTTCCACAGCGGCGCGAAGCCGCCCAACCATACAACCCGGAAGTGCCATTGGCTCACCCGAATCTCCAAATGCGAAGGACGGTTGCCCCCTCCGCCTGCTGGCCAGCCGCCTCCGGCTCCTCAGTAGCTGGCTACTCGCCCAGCAGTCGGAGCCCTCCAAGATGAGATTCCCGATGAGCATGCAGCCTACGTCATCTTTACAAGCCAAGCTGAAGACAGGCGCAGCCGGCACCGACAGCACCAAGAAGTCAATGCAGTCGCCTCCAAAGATCCAGATTTTATGCATTGGTCTGAAAAGCCTATCAGCTAGAGCCGAGAAGATCACCCAGAGGTGATGCTGTCTCCAGGCTCTTATGCGTTGGTGTTGGATGCCACCTTAGCAACAGAAAGGCGAGCTGCTCAATTCTCCCGAGTTCTGATTGATGGCGGAAGCAGCATCAACATCCTGTACCATGACACCACGGAGAAGCTGAACATCAAGACGAAGCAACTTCTGCCCAGTCGGACCGTGTTCCATGGCATTGTACCCAGCCTGTCATGCTCACCAATCGGCAAGATCAAGATAGATGTCCTCTTCGGAGACAAGGATCACTTCCGCCGTGAAGCAATCTTGTTTGAAGTGGCGGATCTAGAGAGCCCTTACCACGCTTTACTTGGCCGACCTGCCCTGGCCAAGTTCATGGTTGTGCCCCACTATGCTTACCTCAAGATGAAGATGCCGAGCTCCAAGGGCATCATCACCATACTTGGAGACTACAAGAAATCCTCTGCTTGTGTTGTAGCCAGTAGCCGGCTGGCCGAGTCCCTCGTGATTGCTGCTGAGAAGAAGATCCTTGACCGGGTTGTGGCCATGGCCGGCAAGCAGTCGGACCTGTCGCCTGATCCCAAGGAGTCGGAAGCTCAGGGCTCCTTCCAGCCGGCCAAGGAAACAAAGAAGATACCTATGGACCCGGAGCACCCGGAGAGGTTTGCTGTCCTAGGAGCAAACCTGGACAGCAAATAGGAAAGCAAGCTCATCGATTTCCTCCGTGAGAATCAAGATATCTTTGCATGGGCCCCCAAGGACATGCCGGGTGTCCCGACGGATTTCGTCGAGCACAAGCTACATGTCCGAGCAGATGCAAAACCAGTCAAGCAGCCCCTCCGCCGACAGTCGGAGGAGAAGAGAAGAATTGTTGGCAAAGAGATAGCCCGGCTTCTGGCAGCCGGCTTCATTATGGAGGTGTTCTTTCCAGAGTGGCTTGCCAACCTAGTCCTTGTACTGAAGAAGAACAAGAAATGGCGCATGTGTATAGATTATACCAGCCTCAACAAAGCTTGCCCCAACGATCTGTTTGCCTTGCCGAGGATTGACCAAGTGATAGACTCCATAGCCGAATGCGAGCTATTGAGTTTTCTGGATGCCTACTCAGGTTAAAATCAGATCAAGTTGGATCCAGCCGACCGCCTGAAGACCGCCTTCATCACACCATTCGGAGCTTTCTGCTACCTGACTATGACATTCGGCTTGAGAAATGCCGGTGCCACTTTTCAGCGTTGCATGCAGAAATGCCTCCTCAAGCAACTCGGTAGAAATGCCCACGTCTACATAGACGATATTGTGGTGAAGACGGAGAAGCGCGGCACCCTGCTGGAAGATCTCAAGGAAACATTTGACAACTTGCGCCGATTTCAAAGCAAGCTCAACCCTGAGAAATGCATGTTTGGAGTGCCAACCGGCCAGCTCCTAGGCTTCCTGGTCTCTGAACGAGACATAGAGTGCAACCCAGTGAAGATCAAGGCCATAGAGAGGATGGAGATTCCCACCCGGCTCCGAGACGTCCAAAAGTTCACCGAGTGCCTCGCCTCCCTTACCCGCTTCATCAGTTGGCTAGGAGAGAAGGCTCTCCCCCTGTATCAGCTCATGAGGAAATCCAATCACTTCGAGTGGAACGACCAGGCAGACGAAGCTTTTCACAAGTTCAAGAAGATGTTGACCACGCCGCTGATACGTCTCCAACGTATCTACAATTTTTGATTGCTCCATGCTACTTTATCTACTGTTTTGGACTATATTGGGCTTTATTTTCCACTTTTATATTACTTTTGGGACTAACCTATTAACCGGAGGCCCAGCCCAGAATTGCTGTTTTTTGCCTATTTCAGTGTTTCGAAGAAATGGACTATCAAACGGAGTCCAAACGGAATGAAACCTTCGAGAACGTGATTTTCCAACCAAACGTGATCCAGGAGACTTGGACCCTACTCCAAGAAGTGACAGAGGCGGTCACAAGGGTGGAGGGCGCCCCCTGGGCGCGCCCCCCTACCTCGTGGGCCGCCTGACACTCCACCGACGTACTCCTTCCTCCTATATATACCTACGTATCCCCAAACGATCAGAACAGGAGCCAAAAACCTAATTCCACCGCCGCAACCTTCTGTATCCACGAGATCCCATCTTGGGGCCTGTTCCGGAGCTCCGGCGGAGGGGGCATCCACCACGGAGGGCTTCTACATCAACACCATAGCCCCTCCGATGAAGTGTGAGTAGTTTACTTCAGACCTTTGGGTCCATAGCTAGTAGCTAGATGGCTTCTTCTCTCTTTTTGGATCTCAATACAATGTTCTCCCCCTCTCTCGTGGAGATCTATTCGATGTAATCTTCTTTTTGCGATGTGTTTGTTGAGACCGATGAATTGTGGGTTTATGATCCGGTATTATCTATGGAAAATATTTGATTCTTCTCTGAATTCTTTTATGTATGATTGAGTTATCTTTGAAAGTCTCTTCGAATTATCCTTTTTGGTGTGGCCAACTAGATTGGTAGTTCTTGCAATGGGAGAAGTGCTTAGCTTTGGGTTCAATCTTGCGGTGTCCTTACCCAGTGACAGAAAGGGTTGCAAGGCATGTATTGTATTGTTGCCATCGAGGATAACAAGATGGGTTTTTTATCATATTGCATGAATTTATCAATCTACATCAAGTCATCTTGCTTAAGGCGTTACTCTGTTTTTAACTTAATACTCTAGATGCATGCTGGATAGCGGTCGATGAGTGGAGTAATAGTAGTAGATGCAGAATCGTTTCAATCTACTTGTCTTGGACGTGATGCCTATATACATGATCATTGCCTAGATATACTCATAACTATGCTCAATTCTGTCAATTGCTCAACAGTAATTTGTTCACTCACCATAGAATACTTATGCTCTTGAGAGAAGCCACTAGTGAAACCTATGGCCCCCAGGTCTATTCTCATCATATCAATCTCCATTACTTTATTTACTTGCTTTGTTTTTACTTTGCCTTTTACTTTTACTTTGCATCTATCTATCAAAAATACCAAAAATATTATTTATCATCTCTATCAGATCTCACTATCGTAAGTGACCGTGGAGGGACTGACAACCCCTAATCGCGTTGGTTGCGAGTTGCTATTGTTTTGTGTAGGTACGAGGGACTTGTGCGTGGTCTCCTACTGGATTGATACCTTGGTTCTCAAAAACTAAGGGAAATACTTACGCTACTTTGCTGCATCATCCTCTCCTCTTCGAGGAAATCCAACGCAGTGCTCAAGAGGTAGCAAGAAGAATTTCTGGCGCCGTTGCCGGGGAGGCTCACGCAAGCAAGTCAACCATACCAAGTACCCATTGCAATCCCTATCTCTCGCATTACATTATTTGCCATTTGCCTCTCGTTTTCCTCTCCCCCACTTCACCCTTGCCGTTTTATTCGCCCTTCTTCCGTTCGACCTTATGTTTGCTTGTACCTTCTTTTGCTTGCATCTTCGCTTTCTAAAAGTTTATGGATCCTCATCCGCTTGCCAATCTTTTTAAGAGATCCAATTATGACGAACCAATTGCTAGTGAGTTTTGTGCACTAGATTATCTTTATGAAGTTTTGCTTGAAATTCATGAATCTAGAAATTGTGATGAAGTACTTTATGAAGAGATTCACGATAACTCTTTGAATAAAAAGCATGATTGCAATGATTTTACTATAAGTTCTCTTGATGACAATTGTGCTAATAATATGCAAAACCCTAAGCTTGGGGATGCTAGTTTTGCTATGTCTACTACTTGTTGTAATGATCATGATTGGGGTAATTCTTCTTATGATCTTGAAAATTTCTTTAAGCTCCATGATGAATATGAGATTGATAATAGTGTTTGCAATAATATTGAAAGTGGGTTTGTAAGAGTGTCAACTTTAGATCCCACATATTTGGAGAATGTTCAATCTTATGGTATTTTTGATAAAAGTGGGTTTGGAGAGGTCATGACTTTAGTTAATGTTAATCCCACTATTTTGGAAGAGTGTCAACTTTATATGCATGTGGATCGTGTTGATAATATGTTATGTGATAGCTATTTTGTTGAATTTGCTTATGATCCTACATGTAATTACTATGAGAGAGGAAAATATGGTTGTAGAAATTTTCATGTTACTAAATTACCTCTTTTCATGTTGAGATTGCTATCATCTCTTTGTTCTTCCTTGCATATGCTAGTTTTTGTTTGCCTTGCAAATTTGTTTGCTTATAATATGCCTATGCATAGGAAGTATGTTAGACATAGATATGTTTTACACGTGTTTCATGATGCTCTCTTTGCGCTTCAATTCTTGTCTTTCTTGTGAGCATCATTAAAATTCTCAAAGCCTAGCTAAAAAGGCTTTAAACGATAGCGCTTGTTAGGAGGCAACCCAATTTTATTTTGTGTTTTTTGTTTTTTCCTTTGTTTAGGAATAAATAATCCATCTACCTTCTGTTTGGATGTGGTTTTATGTTTTAATTAGTGTTTGTGCCAAGTAGAACCTATAGGATAACCTACGATGATAGTTGATTTGATTCTGCTGAAAAACAGAAACTTTGCGCGCAAGATTATAATTTTGTTAAATCACAGGAACGTGCTTTTGCGTTGATTCTTTTTTCTGCTGTTCAATAAACAAATTTTCCAGGTCTTACTATTTTGGTAGAATTTTTAGAGTTCCGGAAGTTTGCGTTAGTTACAGATTGCTACAGACTGTTCTGTTTTTGACAGATTCTGTTTTTCGTGTGTTGTTTGCTTATTTTGATGAATCTATGGCTAGTAAAATAGTTTATAAACCATATAGAAGTTGGAATACAGTAGTTTTAACACCAATATAAATAAAGAATGACTTCATTAGAGTACGTTGAAGTAGTCTTTTGTTTTCTTTCTCTAACGGAGCTCACGAGATTTTTGTTGAGTTTTGTGTTGTGAAGTTTTCAAGTTTTGGGTGAATTCTTTTGATGGATTATGGAACAAGGAGTGGCAAGAGACTAAGCTTGGGGATGCCCATGGCACCCACAAGATAATCCAAGGACACCAAAAAGTCAAAGCTTGGGGATGCCCCGGAAGGCATCCCCTCTTTCGTCCACTTCCATCGGTAATTTACTTGGAGCTATATTTTTATTCACCACATGATATGTGTTTTGCTTGGAGCGTCTTGTATTATTTGTGTCTTTTCTTGTTAGTTTACCACAATCATCCTTGTTGTACACATCTTTTGAGAGAGCCATACATGAATTGGAATTTTTTAGAATACTCTATGTGCTTCACTTATATCTTTTTGAGCTTGGTAGTTTTGCTCATAGTGCTTCACTTATACCTTTTGAGCATGATAATTTTTGCTCTAGTGCTTCACTTATATCTTTTAGAGCACGGTGGTGGATTTGTTTAAAGAAACTATTGATCTCTCATGCTTCACTTAGATTACTTTTGAGAGTCATTAATAGCATGGTAATTTGCTTAATGTTAATATACTTAGTGTTCAAGATATGTGAAACTTTCTTTTAAGAGAATTGAATACTAAGATAAGTTTGATGCTTGATAATTGTTTTGAGATATGGAGGTGATAATATCAAAGTCGTGCTAGTTGATAATTGTGAATTTGAGAAATACTTGTGTTGAAGTTTGCAAGTCTTGTAGCATGCACGTATGGTTAAAGTTGTGTAACAAATTTGAAACATGAAGTGTACCGGGCTTGTGCATCCTTATGAGTGGCGGTCGGGGACGAGCGATGGTCTTTTCCTACCAATCTATCCCCCTAGGAGCATGCGCGTAGTACTTGATTTTTGATGGCTTCTAAATTTTTGCAATAAGTATATGAGTTCTTTTGACTAATGTTGAGTCCATGGATTATTCGCACTCTCACCTTTCCACCTTTGCTAGCATCTTCGGTACCGTGCATTGCCCTTTCTCACCTTGAGAGTTGGTGCAAACTTCGCCGGTGCATCCAAACCCCATGATATGATACGCTATATCACACATAAACCTCCTTATATCTTCCTCAAAACAGCCACCATACCTACCTATCATGGCATTTCCATAACCATTCCGAGATATATTGCCATGCAACTTCCATCATCATTATTATGACATACATTACTTTTGTCATATTGCCATTGCATGATCATGTAGTTGACATCATATTTGTGGCAAAGCCACCATGCATTATTTTCCATACATGTCACTCTTGATTCATTGCACCATCCCGGTACATCGCCGGAGGCATTCATATAGAGTCATAATTTGTTCTAAGTTTCGAGTTGTAATTGTTGAGTTGTAAGAAAAATAAAAGTGTGATGATCATCATTATTAGAGCATTGTCCCAAGTGAGGAAAGGATGATGGAGACTATGATTCCCCCATAAGTCGGGATGAGACTCCGGACGAAAAAAAAGAGAAAAAAAGAGAAAGGAAAAAAAAGCAAGGCCAAAGAAAAAAAAGGCCCAAAAAAGAGAAAAAAATGAGAGAAAAAGAGAGAAGGGACAATGCTACTATCCTTTTACCACACTTGTGCTTCAAAGTAGCACTAAGATCTTCATGATAGAGAGTCTCTCATTTTGTCACTTTCATATACTAGTGGGGATTTTTCATTATAGAACTTGGCTTGTATATTCCAATGATGGGCTTCCTCAAAATGCCCTAGGTCTTCGTGAGCAAGCAAGTTGGATGCACACCCACTTAGTTTCTTTTGTAGAGCTTTCATATACTTATAGCTCTAGTGCATCCGTTGCATGGCAATCCCTACTCCTCATGTTGACATCAATTGATGGGCATCTCCATAGCCCGTTGATTAGCCTCGTCAATGTGAGACTTTCTCCTTTTTTGTCTTCTCCACACAATCCCCATCATCATATTCTATTCCACCCATAGTGCTATATCCATGGCTCGCGCTCATGTATTGCGTGAAGGTTGAAAAAGTTTGAGATTATTTGAGTATGAAACAATTGCTTGGCTTTTCATCGGGGGTATAGAAGTTGGGAACATCTTTGTGTGACGAAAATGAAGCATAGCCTAACTATATGATTTTGTAGGGATGAACTTTCTTTTGCCATGTTATTTTGAGAAGACATGATTGCTTTGATTAGTATGCTTGAAGTATTATCATTTTTGTGTCAATATGAACTTTTGTCTTAAATCTTTCGGATCTGAATATTCATATCACAAGTAAGAAGAATTATATTGAAATTATGCCTAAGTATCACTCCGCATCAAAAATTCTTTTTTATCATTTACCTACTCGAGGACGAGCAGGAATTAAGCTTGGGGATGCCTGATACGTCTCCAACGTATCTATAATTTTTGATTGCTCCATGCTACTTTATCTACTGTTTTGGAGTATATTGGGCTTTATTTTCCACTTTTATATTAATTTTGGGACTAACCTATTAACCGGAAGCCCAGCCCAGAATTGCTGTTTTTGCCTATTTCAGTGTTTCGAAGAAACGGAATATCAAACGGAGTCCAAACGGAATGAAACCTTCGGGAACTTGATTTTCCAACCGGACGTGATCCAGGAGACATGGACCCTACTCAAAGAAGTGCCAGAGGTGGTCACGAGGGTGGAGGGCGCCCCCCTACCTCATGGGCTGCCTGACGCTCCACCGACATACTCCTTCCTCCTATATATACCTATGTATCCCCAAATGATCAGAACAGGAGCCAAAAACCTAATTCCACCGCCACAACCTTCTGTATCCACGAGATCCCATCTTGGGGCCTGTTCCGGAGCTCCGCCGAAGGGGGCATCCACCATGGAGGGCTTCTGCATCAACACCATAGCCCCTCCGATGAACTGTGAGTAGTTTACTTCAGACCTTCGGGTCCATCGCTAGTAGCTAAATGGCTTCTTCTCTCTTTTTGGATCTCAATACAATGTTCTCCCCCTCTCTCGTGAAGATCTATTCGATGTAATCTTCTTTTTGCGGTGTGTTTGTTGAGATCGATGAATTGTGGGTTTATGATCCAGTATTATCTATGGAAAATATTTGATTCTTCTCTGAATTCTTTTATGTATGATTGAGTTATCTTTGAAAGTCTCTTCAAATTATCCTTTTTGGTTTGGCCAACTAGATTGGTAGTTCTTCCAATGGGAGAAGTGCTTAGCTTTGGTTTCAATATTGCGGTGTCCTTACCCAGTGACTGAAAGGGTTGCAAGGCACGTATTGTATTGTTGCCATCGAGGATAACAAGATGGTTTTTTTATCATATTGCATGAATTTATCCCTCTACATCATGTCATCTTGCTTAAGGCGTTACCCTGTTTTTAACTTAATACTCTAGATGCATTCTGGATAGCGGTCGATGAGTGGAGTAATAGTAGTAGGTGCAGAATCGTTTCGATCTACTTGTTTTGGACGTGATGCCTATATACATGATCATTGCCTAGATATACTCATAACTATGCTCAATTCTGTCAATTGCTCAACAGTAATTTGTTCACCCACCGTAGAATACTTATGCTCTTGAGAGAAGCCACTAGTGAAACCTATGGCCCCCGGGTCTATTCTCATCATATCAATCTCCATTACTTTATTTACTTGCTTTGTTTTTACTTTTCCTTTTAATTTTACTTTGCATCTATCTATCAAAAATACCAAAAATATTATTTATCATCTCTATCAGATCTCACTATCGTAATTAACCGTGAAGGGATTGACAACCCCTAATCGCGTTGGTTGCGAGTTGCTATTGTTTTGTGTAGGTACGGGGGACTTGTGCGTGGTCTCCTACTGGATTGATACCTTGGTTCTCAAAAACTGAGGGAAATACTTACGCTACTTTGCTGCATCATCCTCTCCTCTTCAGGGAAATCCAACGCAGTGCTCAAGAGGTAGCAGCCGCCTGTCCTGGCGGCACCGGCTGAGAAAGAGCCCATGCTCCTTTACATTGCCGCAACTAGCCGGGTGGTCATCACTGTCCTCGTGGTTCAGCGCCTAGAGGAAGGCAGAGCTCAGCTGGTCCAGAGACCGGTGTATTACTTGAGCGAAGTACTGTCAACCTCAAAGCAGAATTACCCCCACTACCAGAAGATGTGCTACAGCATATACTTTGCCGCCTAGAAGCTCAAGACCTACTTTCAAGAGCACCCCATCACGGTCATTTGCACTGCCCCGCTTGCCGAGATCATAGGCAGCCGGGATGCATCTGGCCGGGTGGCCAAGTGGGCCATTGCGCTTGCTCCTTACACCATCTTCTACCAGCCTCGCACCGCCATCAAGTCCCAAGTGTTGGCCGACTTCCTTGTCGACTGGGCTGAAACCCAGTACTTGTCACCAGCACCCAACTCCACTCATTGGCGGATGCACTTTGACGGATCCAAGATGCGCACCGGCTTGGGAGCCGGCATCGTCCTCACCTCTCCCAAGGGCGACAAGCTTAGATACACGTTGCAAATCCATTTTGCCGCCTCCAATAATGTGGCCGAGTACGAGGCGCTCATACATGGGCTCCGGCTGGCCAAAGAACTCGGCATCCGCCGGATCCTGTGCTATGGCGACTCAGACTTGGTGATCCAACAATCATCTGGCGATTGGGATGCCAACGACGCAAACATGGCGTGCTACCGCTTCCTCATTCAGCAACTTAGTGGATACTTTGAAGGGTGCGAGTTTCTCCACGTGCCACGGGCCGACAAGAGCAAGCAGATGCCCTGGCACGAATTGGCTCCACCCGGCAAGCAATACCAACCGGCGTCTCCCTCCAATGCCTCCTCAAGTCGTCTGTCAAACCATCTCCAGAATCAGACTCCATCTTCGTGCCGCCTGACCCTGATGCAGTCGGATCCGACTTGGGGAACCTAGCAGGCGGCTCAAGGACTTCGGCAGGCGGTTCGGGGACTGTTGTAGTCGCACCCAGCTCAGGGACTTCAGAACCCGGCCCGGGGACTGCAGCAGCCGGCCCGAGGACTACAACGACACAACAGGCGGTGGCCGACTCCAACTCTTCACCACCCAACCTACCCGCCCTGGTTGTAGTAGCCATGTTGGCATTAGAAGAAGTCGCAACTCCATCATGGGCCTAGCCCATCCTCAACTTTCTGGTGAACAGAGAGCTGCGGACTAACGAGATCTCGGCAAGACAAGTTCAACGCTGAGCCGGAGCATACACAATAGTGAACAGAGAGATCGTTAGGCGCAGTGTCACTGCAGTCTTCCAGCGCTGCCTCGAGCCAGAGAAGGGCATTGCAATCCTCAAGGACATCCACCAAGGCGAGTGCGGCCACCACGCGGCCTCAAGATCACTCGTCGCCAAAGCTTTCCGCCATGGGTTCTTCTGGCCGACTGCTTTGGAAGACGCCAAAGAATTGGTCAAACACTATAAAGGGTGCCAACTTTTCAGCTCCAAGCAACACCTGCCGGCTTCCGCACTCAAGACCATCCCCCTCACCTGTCCTTTTGCCATCTGGGGGCTGGATATGGTGGTCCCATTCAAGACGGCACGCGGCGGCATGACACACTTGCTTGTCACCATAGACAAGTTCGCCAAGTGGATTGAAGCAAAGCCAATCAAGAAGTTGAATGGGCTGACTGCTGTGACATTCATTGCAGACATCACCACCCGGTATAGCATACCACACAGCATCATCACCGACAATGGCATGAATTTTGCCAAAGGAGCATTGGCATGGTTCTGCGCGACACAGGGCATCCGACTAGACTTAGCGTCCGTTGCCCATCCGCAGTCAAACGGCCAAGTCGAGCGAGCAAACAGCCTCATCCTGTCCAGCATCAAGCCCCGACTGGTCAAACCACTGGAGCGCTCGGCCGGCTGCTGGCTCAAGGAGCTGCAGGCCGTCCTCTAGAGCTTGCGTACTACCCCGAACAAGTCAACCGGCTTCACTCCTTTCTTCCTTGTATATGGTGCCGAGGCTGTCATCCCAACTGACATCAAGTTCGACTCACCTCAAGTCACCATGTATAAGGAAGCAGAGGCAAAGGAAGTGCAAGAAGACGGTGTAGACCTGCTAGAAGAGGGTCGTCTATTAGCACTCAGCCGGTCCGCCATCTACCAGCAGGGTTTGCGCCGTTACCACAACCGGAAGGTCAAGCCAACATCCTTCCAAGAAGGCGATCTTGTGCTCCGGCTGATCCAGCGAACAGCCGGCCAGCACAAGCTCTCAGCCCCTTGGGAAGGCCCCTTCGTCATCAGCAAGGCCTTGGGCAATGACTCCTACCTTATCGACGCACAGAAGCCCAAGGCACGCAAGAGAGATGATTCCGGCAAGGAGTCGGAACGACCATGGAACCCCAATCTCCTTCAAAGATTTTACAGTTAAATGCAGTATGTATCACGCTATCTTTTGTATTAAGTACAAGACTTTGGGCCCCCCGAGGAGCACTCGGGGACTACCCTCTTTTATCTATATGATGAGTATCATGCCTATGAATGTGTCACCACATTCGTTCTTCTGTCCGGCACCGGGTTCGACCAGTCGGCCCAGGGACTTGCCGCCTTGAATTATGTTAAGTACCACCTGCCGTCAGACAAGTAGTGTGCCGGCACCTAAGCCCTCCCTTGCCCAAAGTCGCAGCTCGCAGAATCAACTGTTCGACTAGCAAGAGTTAAAGGAAGGAAAAGATGCCCACACGAAAAATGGCTAAGGACCAATGGGCTTACATAACACAAGCCGGCTACCCACCCTGCCAACCGGCTGTAAGCAGTCGGCTGGCCGGCTTTCCACTCACCTTGATACAATCTAAGAAAGCTAAAGTACTTGCCCTCCCACACAGCCAAGTACTTTCCCAGCCACAGACTGCAGAGCAGCTATCCGGCTGGGAAGGCGGCGACCAAGGGAGGGCGGCGAAGGAAACAGTTGGAAAAAGATGTAAAGCAAGCATAGTCAGAAGTCAAACACATGCAAGATTATATTTACACAAAAGGCCTTCGAGGGCCGGCATTCAACTTAGTCTGAATACACCCCTAGTGGGTGGAACTGCGCGAGTTTAATGAATATTGTTCAAAAGACTTAACAAGCAGGAAGACAAAAATAAAGATGGCAGCTCAGGCCAAGGGTGCAACGGGCGAGCTGGGCAGGTCTGTGGAGACGGCGGTGCTGGCTGGAGGAGTGGCCGGCTGGCGAGTCTCGGCTTGGTCATCACCAGTGGCAGGCAGCGTGTTTGCACGCGCCTCGTTGCTGGAGCCACGGTCAGGCTGAGGCTGGTCGGTTGCTCCACCATCCGACGCGACGTCTTCACCGTCCTCTTTCTCCTCCTCTTCACCCTCGTCGCTGGAGTCGATATCCTCCGCCGAGTCTTCACCATCCGTCGGGTTCATCCCAAACCACTCCTCCGGCAGAGCAGCATCATTGTTGTTCAGCTCGGGGATGAAGACGCTGGTGTCGGTGTACTCGGTGATCGCCGAGGCGCGCTGGATGATAGCTGGCCGCACCGCCTCCGGCTCCTCATTGGCCTCCTGCCGAAACATGGCCAGCTAGGTCAAGTCCAGCCCGGGATACCACGCTCGGACGAACACCAGTGCCCGCCTGGCGCCTGCCCGGGCCGCTGAAGCTTTCCTCAAGCCTCGAAGCAGCCGGCCGCGACCTCTAGCCAGTCGGCAGTCCAACTGGGGGTGCAGGGAATCACTTCACCAAGCCAGAGGACAGACAGCACTTGGGCTCCAACACGCTGAAGGCGGCGGAGCATGCGGTGAGCCGGCTGAAGGCGGGCCTGGATGGCCAAGAGCTGCTCCTCAAGCGTTCGGCGAGCGTCCGGCGCAATCTCAGCACTAGCCTACCTCTGCATGTTGCGGTGGGCCTTGATGACTTGGCTGGCAGCAACAAAGTAGCCGGGGAAGTACTCTACGCGAAGAAGAAAAGAAAAAATGTGAAGTCAGAAGTCGGACCAAGCAGCAGGCGGCAAACAAAGGGACAAAGAGGAAGGCGGCTTACCGTCAACCATGTCTTCAATATGGCTGTAGCCATCATTCAGCGCCTGCCTCGACTCGGCCCAGTTCACCGCCTCGGTCTCGTACTCGGCTTGGAGGGTGGCCTCGCTGTCCTTCACCGCCTTCAGGGCCGCCTTATGGCTCTCCTCCTGATCAGCCAGCTTCTTGGCCAGACGGTCGCGCTCCTAAGCCGCGGCGCTGCACTCGGCCTCCTTGGCACACAGCGTGGTTTGGGCCTCGCCCAGTTGCTGCCGCAGGTCGGCATTGGCCTCTGAAAAGATGGCAAAGAAGAATCAACAGTAAGAAAGAAGTCGCCAGAAAAGATCGGGCCCGACTGCTCAGCAGTCGGCCCGAATCTCGGGGACTACACCCAGTGGGTGCGCTGACGCGCCCACACGAGAGATAGAATATAGAGCACTTACTCTGGCTCTCGGACAAGTCGGCGGTCTTCTGAGTCAGCTCCCGAGCATGGGAGTTGAAGGCGGCCGCGCGGAGGTTATGATAGTCCTGCAAAAGGGACAGACAAACAAATAAGGATAAGGTAGCACCCAAAGTCTACTAAGAAGTTCCAAGCCGCCTGCTCAGCAGCCGACTCGGAACACAGGGACTACACCCAGTGGGTGCGCTGACGCGCCCCCAAGGAAGAATTCAAGAACAAGAAACAAGAAGCGAGAAGCTTACCCGGATGGCTGACCGTGTCGCCAGGAACTCCTGGTTGTAGTTCTTCAGGGCGGCGGCCTGAGACTGAAGCCGGGTCCGGACGTCTTGTGCCGCCGTGTTCACCACGGTCGTCCCTCCACCGGGCGTCCACCCGGCGAGCTGACGCTCGCCGTCTCCAGCTCCTGGGCCGATGAGCTTGAGCCTGCGCCCTTCTACGGGTTCGGCGCTGAGGCCGCCTTCCCTGCACGCTGGTGTGCAGGAGATCAAACCACGAGGTCCGCCCTCGTAGCAGGCTCGCCTCCGGCCGGCGGCACAGGTGGCGCGCTGGGTTGGCCGCCTTGGTCCGCTGCAGGCAGCATTGGCGGGGCCACCTCCTTATCCAGGGCGACGACGTCGCCCTCCTCCCTCTCCATCACCGGATGGTCGCCGCCGGCTCCCTCTGGCGACTGTTGGGGAACGTAGCAGAAATTCAAAAATTTTCCTACGCAACACCAAGATCTATCTATGGAGAGACCAGCAATGAGTAGAAAGGGGAGTGCATCTACATACCCTTGTAGATCGCTAAGCGGAAGCGTTCAAGTGAACGAGGTTGATGGAGTCGTACTCGTCGTGATTCAGATCACCGATGATCCTAGTGCCGAACGGACGGCACCTCCGCGTTCAACACACGTACAGCCCGGTGACGTCTCCCACGCCTTGATCCAGCAAGGGGAGAGGGAGAGGTTGAGGAAGACTCCATCCAACAGCAGCACAACGGCGTGGTGGTGGTGGAGGAGCGTGGCAATCCTGCAGGGCTTCGCCGAGCACCTACGGGAGAGGAGATGTGTCACGGGAGGGAGAGGGAGGCAACCAAAGGCCTTAGGTCTGATTGATCCTCCTTTTCCCCACTATATATAGGGCCAAGGGAGAGGGGGAGGGCGCAGCCTTGCCCCCTCCTCCAAGGGAGGGGTGCGGCTAGGGATGGGGAGGAGTCCATCCTCCCCAAGGCACCTCGGAGGTGCCTTCCCCCTTTAGGACTCTTCCCTCTCCAAGTTTCCTTGCGCATGGGCCTCTTGGGGCTGGTGCCCTTGGCCCATGTAGGCCAAGGCGCACCCCCTACAGCCCATGTGGCCCCCCGGGGCAGGTGGCCCCACCCGGTGGGCCCCCGGGACCCTTCTGGTGGTCCCGGTACAATACCGATGACCCCGAAACTTGTCCTGATGGCCGAAACAGGACTTCCTATATATAAATCTTTACCTCCGGACCATTCCGGAACTCCTCGTGACGTCCGGGATCTCATCCGGGACTCCGAACAACATTCGGTAACCACATACAAGCTTCCTTTATAACCCTAGCATCATCGAACCTTAAGTGTGTAGACCCTACGGGTTCGGGAGACATGCAGACATGACCGAGACGTTCTCCGGTCAATAACCAACAGCGGGATCTGGATACCCATGATGGCTACCACATGTTCCACGATGATCTCATCGGATGAACCACGATGTCAAGGACTCAATCGATCCCGTATTCAATTCCCTTTGTCTATCGGTATGTTACTTGCCCGAGATTCGATCGTCGGTATACCGATACCTTGTTCAATCTCGTTACCGGCAAGTCTCTTTACTCGTTCCGTAACACATCATCCCGTGATCAACTCCTTGGTCACATTTGCGCAAATGATGATGTCCTACCGAGTGGGCCCAGAGATACCTCTCCGTTTACACGGAGTGACAAATCCCAGTCTCGATTCGTGCCAACCCAACAGACACTTTCGGAGATACCTGTAATGCACCTTTATAGCCACCCAGTTACGTTGTGACGTTTGGTACACCCAAAGCATTCCTACGGTATCCGGGAGTTGCACAATCTCATGGTCTAAGGAAAAGATACTTGACATTGGCAAAGCTCTAGCAAATGAACTACACGATCTTTTGTGCTAGTCTTAGGATTGGGTCTTGTCCATCACATCATTCTCCTAATGATGTGATCCCGTTATCAACGACATCCAATGTCCATAGCCAGGAAACCATGACTATCTGTTGATCACAACGAGCTAGTCAACTAGAGGCTCACTAGGGACATATTGTGGTCTATATATTCACACGTGTATTACGATTTCCGGATAATACAGTTATAGCATGAATAAAAGACAATTATCATGAACAAGGAAATATAATAATAATACTTTTATTATTGCCTCTAGGGCATATTTCCAACAGTCTCCCACTTGCACTAGAGTCAATAATCTAGTTCACATCGCCATGTGATTAACACTCACAGGTCACATCGCCATGTGACTAATACCCAAGAGTTTACTAGAGTCAGTAGTCTAGTTCACATCACTATGTGATTAACACTCAATGAGTTTTATGTTTGATCATGTTTCTTGTGAGAGAGGTTTTAGTCAACGGGTCTGAACCTTTCAGATCCGTGTGTGCTTTACAAATCTTTATGTCATCTCCTAGATGCAGCTACCACGCTCTATTTAGAGCTATTCCAAATAACTGTTCTACTTGCAACTATTCTAAATTGTTGCTCCATTATATGTATCCGGTCTCTCTACTCAGAGCTATCCGGATAGGTGTTAAGCTTGCATCGACGTAACCTTTACGACGAACTCTTTTACCACCTCCATAATCGAGAAAAATTCCTTAGTCCACTAGTTACTAAGGATAACTTTGACCGCTGTCCTATGATCCATTGATGGATCACTCTTGTACCCCTTGACTGACTCATGGCAAGGCACACTTCAGGTGCGGTACACAGCATAGCATACTGAAGAGCCTACGTCTTAAGCATAGGGGACGACCTTCGCCCTTTCTCTCTATTCTGCCGTGGTCGAACTTTAAGTCTTAACTTCGTACCTTACAACTCAGGTAAGAACTCCTTCTTTGACTGACCCATCTTGAACACCTTCAAGATCATGTCAAGGTATATGCTCATTTTGAAAGTATTATTAAGCATTTTGATCTATCCTTATAGATCTCGATGCTCAATGTTCAAGTAGCTTAATCCAGGTTTTCTATTGAAAAACACCTTTCAAATAACCCTATATGCTTTCTAGAAATTCTATATCATTTCTGATCAACATATACTCATCAGAAATTCTATAGTGCTCCCACTCACTTCTTTGGAAATACAAGTTTCTCATAAACTTTGTACAAACCCAAAATCTTTGATCATCATCAAAGCATACATTCCAACTCCGAGATGCTTACTCCAGTCCTTAGAAGGATTGCTGGAGCTTTGCATACTTATTAGCATCTTTTGGGATTGACAAAACCTTCCGGTTGTATCACATACAACCTTTCCTCAAGTATAACATCGAGGAAACAATGTTTTGACATCCTATCTGCAAGATTTCATCAATCATGCAGTAACTGCTAATCCAATTCCAACAGACTCTTAGCATCGCTACGAGTGAGAAAACCTCACCGTAATCAACTCCTTGAACTTGTCGGAAAATATCTTAGCGACAAGTCGAGCTTTCTTAATGGTAATTCTTACCATCATTGTCTGTCTTCCTTTTAAAATCCATCCGTACCCAATGGCCTTACGACCATCAAGTATTTCTTCCAAAGTCATGGATCCATTCTCGGATTTTATGGCCTCGAGCCATTTATCGGAATCCGGGCCCACCATTGCTTCTCCATAGCTCGTAAGTTCATTGTTGTCCAGCAACATGACCTTCAAGACAGGATCACCTTACCACTCCGAAGTAGTACGTGTTCTTGTCGTCCTACGAGGTTTGGTAGTGACTTGATCCGAAGTTTCATGATCAATATCATAAGCTTCCACTTCAATTGGTGTAGGTGCCATAGGAACAATCTTCCTGTGCCCTGCCACACACTAGTTGAAGAGATGGTTCAATAACCTCATCAAGTTTCCACCATCCTCCCACTCAATTCTTTCGAGAGAAACCTTTCCTCGAGAAAGGACCTGATTCAAGAAACAATCCATATTGCTTTCGGATCTGAATTAGGAGGTATACCCAACTGTTTTGGGTGTCCTATGAAGATGCATTTTATCCGCTTTGGGTTCGAGCTTAATCCTGAAACTTTTTCATATAAGCGTCGCAGCCCCAAACTTTTAAGAAACGACAACTTAGGTTTCTCTAAACCATAATTCATACGGTGTCATCTCAACGGAATTACGTGGTGCCCTATTTAAAGTGAATGTGGTTGTCTCTAACGCCTAACCCATGAACGATAGTGGTAATTCGATAAGAGACATCATGGTACGCACCATATCCAATAGGGTGCAACTATGATGTTCGGACACACCATCACACTATGGTGTTCCAGGCGGTATTAATTGTGAAACAATTTCCACAATGTCTTAATTGTGTGCCAAAACTCGTAACTCAGATATTCATCTCTATGATCGTATCATAGACATTTTATCCTCTTGTCACAATGATCTTCTACTTCACTCTGAAATTACTTGAACCATTCAATAATTCAGACTTGTGTTTCATCAAGTAAATATTCTCAACATCTATTCGAATCATCTGTGAAGTAAGAACATAACGATATTCACTGCATGCCTCAGCACTTATTGGACTGCACACATCAAAATGTGTTACTTCCTACAAGTTGCTATCTTGTTCCATCTTATTGAAAACGAGGCTTTTCAGTCATCTTGCCTATGTGGTATGATTTGCATATCTCAAGTGATCCAAAATCAAGTGAGTCCAAACGATCCATTTGCATGGAGCTTCTTCATGCATATATACCAATAGTCATGGTTCGCATGTCTCAAACTTTTCAAAAATGAGTGAGTCCAAAGATCCATCAACATGGAGCTTCTTCATGCATTTTATACCGATATGACTTACGTGGTAGTGCCACAAATAGGTGGTACTATCATTACTATCTTTTGGCATGAACATGTGTATCACTACGATCGAGATTTCAATGAACCATTCATTTTAGGTGCAAGACCATTGAAGGTATTATTCAAATAAATAGAGTAACCATTATTCTCTTTAAATGAATAACCGTATTGCAATAGACATAATCCAATCATGTCTATGCTCAACGCAAACACCAAATCTCGATGGTAGAGGGAGCGTGCGATGCTTGATCATATCAACATTGGAAACACTTCCAACACATATCGTCAGCTCACCTTTAGCTAGTCTCCGTTTTATTCCGTAGCTTTTATTTCGAGTTACTAACACTTAGCAACCGAACCGGTATCTAATACCCTGGTGCTACTAGGAGTACTAGTAAAGTACACATTAACACAATGTATATCCAATATACTTCTATCGACCTTGCCAGCCTTCTCATCTACCAAGTATCTAGGGTAATCCTGCTCCAGTGGTTGTTCCCCTTATTACAGAAGCACTTAGTCTCGGGTTTGGGTTCAACCTTGGGTTTCTTCATTGGTGCAGCAGCTGATTTGCCGTTTCATGAAGTATCCCTTCTTTCCCTTGCCCTTCTTGAAACTAGTGGTTTCATCAACCATCACCAATTGATGCTCCTTCTTGATTTCTACTTTCGCGATGTCAAACAACGCGAATACCTCAAGGATCATCATCTCTATCCTTGATATGTTATAGTTCATCACGAAGCTCTAGCAGCTTGGTGGTAATGACTTCGGAGAAACTATCACTATTTCATCTGGAAGATCAACTCCCACTTGATTCAAGTGATTGTTGTACTCAGACAATCTGAGCACAAGCTCAACGATTGAGCTTTTCTCCCTTAGTTTGCAGGCTAAGAAAATCGTCGGAGGTCTCATACCTCTTGACGTGGGCACGAGCCTGAAATCCCAATTTCAGCCCTCGAAACATCTCATATGTTCCGCGACGTTTCGAAAACGTCTTTGGTGCCTCTACTTAAACCATTTAATTGAACTATCACGTAGTTATCAAAACGTGTATGTCCGATGTTCGCAACATCGACAAACGACGTTGGGGTTCAGCACACTGAGCGGTGCATTAAGGACATAAGCTTTCTACTGATCACATAATCGCTACTATCAACTTTCAACTATATTTTCTCTAGGAACATATCTAAACAGTGGAACTAAAGCGCGAGCTTACGACATAATTTGCAAAAGGTCTTTTGACTATGTTCAGGATAATTAAGTTCATCTTATGAACTCCCACTTAGATAGACATCCCTCTGGTCATCTAAGTGATCACATGATCCGAGTCAACTAGGCCGTGTCCGATCATCACGTGAGACGGACTAGTCATCATCGATGAACATCTTCATGTTGATCGTATCTACCATACGACTCATGCTCGACCTTTTGGTCTCCGTGTTCCGAGGCCATGTCTGCACATGCTAGGCTCGTCAAGTTAACCCTAAGTGTTTTCGCTGTGTAAAACTGTCTTACACCCGTTGTATGTGAACGTAAGAATCCATCACACCCGATCATCACGTGGTGCTTAGAAGCGACGAACTGTAGCAACGGTGCACAGTTAGGGGAGAACACTTCTTGAAATTTTGTAAGGGATCATCTTATTTACTACCGTCGTCCTAAGCAAACAAGATGCATAAACATGATAAACATCACATGCAATCAAATAGTGACATGATATGGCCAATATCATTTTGCTCCTTTTGATCTTCATCTTCGGGGCTCCATGATCATCATCGTCACCGGCACGACACCATGATCTCCATCATCATGATCTCCATCATTGTGTCTTCATGAAGTTGTCACGCCAACGACTACTTCTACTTCTATGACTAACGCGTTTAGCAATAAAGTAAAGTAGTTTACATGGCGTTCTTCAATGACACGCAGGTCATACAAAAAATAAAGACAACTCCTATGGCTCCTGCCGGTTGTCATACTCATCGACATGCAAGTCGTGAATCCTATTACAAGAACATGATCAATCTCATACATCACATATATCATTCATCACATCCTTTGGCCATATCACATCACATAGCATACCCTGCAAAAACAAGTTAGACGTCCTCTAATTGTTGTTGCATGTTTTACGTGGCTGCTATGGGTTTCTAGCAAGAACGTTTCTTACCTACGCATGAACCACAACGTGATATGCCAATTGCTATTTACCCTTCATAAGGACCCTTTTCATCGAATCCGATCCGACTAAAGTGGGAGAGACAGACACCCGCCAGCCACCTTATGCAACTAGTGCATGTTTGTCGGTGGAACCGGTCTCACGTAAGCGTACGTGTAAGGTTGGTCCGGGCCGCTTCATCCCACGATGCCGCCGAATCAAGATAAGACTAGTAACGGCAAGCATATTGAACAAAATCAACGCCCACAACTACTTTGTGTTCTACTTGTGCATAGAATCTACGCAATAGACCTAGCTCTGATACCACTGTTGGGGAACGTAGCAGAAATTCAAAAATTTTCCTACGCAACACCAAGATCTATCTATGGAGAGACCAGCAATGAGTAGAAAGGGGAGTGCATCTACATACCCTTGTAGATCGCTAAGCGGAAGCGTTCAAGTGAACGAGGTTGATGGAGTCGTACTCGTCGTGATTCAGATCACCGATGATCCTAGTGCCGAACGGACGGCACCTCCGCGTTCAACACACGTACAGCCCGGTGACGTCTCCCACGCCTTGATCCAGCAAGGGGAGAGGGAGAGGTTGAGGAAGACTCCATCCAACAGCAGCACAACGGCGTGGTGGTGGTGGAGGAGCGTGGCAATCCTGCAGGGCTTCGCCGAGCACCTACGGGAGAGGAGATGTGTCACGGGAGGGAGAGGGAGGCAACCAAAGGCCTTAGGTCTGATTGATCCTCCTTTTCCCCACTATATATAGGGCCAAGGGAGAGGGGGAGGGCGCAGCCTTGCCCCCTCCTCCAAGGGAGGGGTGCGGCTAGGGATGGGGAGGAGTCCATCCTCCCCAAGGCACCTCGGAGGTGCCTTCCCCCTTTAGGACTCTTCCCTCTCCAAGTTTCCTTGCGCATGGGCCTCTTGGGGCTGGTGCCCTTGGCCCATGTAGGCCAAGGCGCACCCCCTACAGCCCATGTGGCCCCCCGGGGCAGGTGGCCCCACCCGGTGGGCCCCCGGGACCCTTCTGGTGGTCCCGGTACAATACCGATGACCCCGAAACTTGTCCCGATGGCCGAAACAGGACTTCCTATATATAAATCTTTACCTCCGGACCATTCCGGAACTCCTCGTGACGTCCGGGATCTCATCCGGGACTCCGAACAACATTCGGTAACCACATACAAGCTTCCTTTATAACCCTAGCGTCATCGAACCTTAAGTGTGTAGACCCTACGGGTTCGGGAGACATGCAGACATGACCGAGACGTTCTCCGGTCAATAACCAACAGCGGGATCTGGATACCCATGATGGCTACCACATGTTCCACGATGATCTCATCGGATGAACCACGATGTCAAGGACTCAATCGATCCCGTATTCAATTCCCTTTGTCTATCGGTATGTTACTTGCCCGAGATTCGATCGTCGGTATACCGATACCTTGTTCAATCTCGTTACCGGCAAGTCTCTTTACTCGTTCCGTAACACATCATCCCGTGATCAACTCCTTGGTCACATTTGCGCAAATGATGATGTCCTACCGAGTGGGCCCAGAGATACCTCTCCGTTTACACGGAGTGACAAATCCCAGTCTCGATTCGTGCCAACCCAACAGACACTTTCGGAGATACCTGTAATGCACCTTTATAGCCACCCAGTTACGTTGTGACGTTTGGTACACCCAAAGCATTCCTACGGTATCCGGGAGTTGCACAATCTCATGGTCTAAGGAAAAGATACTTGACATTGGCAAAGCTCTAGCAAATGAACTACACGATCTTTTGTGCTAGTCTTAGGATTGGGTCTTGTCCATCACATCATTCTCCTAATGATGTGATCCCGTTATCAACGACATCCAATGTCCATAGCCAGGAAACCATGACTATCTGTTGATCACAACGAGCTAGTCAACTAGAGGCTCACTAGGGACATATTGTGGTCTATATATTCACACGTGTATTACGATTTCCGGATAATACAGTTATAGCATGAATAAAAGACAATTATCATGAACAAGGAAATATAATAATAATACTTTTATTATTGCCTCTAGGGCATATTTCCAACAGCGACACCACCGGGATCTCAGGCGCCACAGAGCGGAGGGGGATGACAACATGCGGCAGCTGGTTGCGCAAGGCTTCCTCCGCCTGCACCACGGCTACAGCATCCGCCTGGGCCTTGGCCGCCGCGTCGGCCTGTGCCCTCGCTGTCTCCTCCGCTGCCTTGGCGGCAGCCGCCCTCTGCTGCTCCTCCTCCCGCTCCTCACGCGCCTCCCGCGCGTTCCGCTTCGTTGCCGCCTGGAGCTCAGCGCGAGGGTCCACGCGGTGGGCGCTGGTGGAGCCTCCCGCCGCCCCAACCACGAAGGCGGCGACAGACCACTCGAGAGAGAGCGGAGCTCTGCGTTATACGAGACAAAGAAAAATTAGAAGAATATCGGCAAGAAGGAAGAAAGAATGCATGAGGGAGTCGGTACTTACGCGGAAACCATCTGTGGCTCCTTCACCACCTCGCGGAAGCGGGTGGCCTTCGCGGTCGCTTCATCCCGCTTGGTCACCGCAACCGAGCCCTTGGGCTTCTTCGGCCGGCTGCCGAACAGGATTGGCGGGGCCCGGTGTTTCTACGCGCCGCCTCGGGCAGCCGGCACGGCAGACGAGCTCGCGCCTTGCTGGTCGGACGCCGGCTGGTGGCGTGGGGCAACTTCTCCTTCATCATCGTCTGGCCAGTCCTCGAGGCCGGATCCGAGCCCTGAGCCGCCTACTTTGTCGCCTCCTCCCATGGCGTCGTCGTCCAAGGCGGCCGCCCCCAAGTCGGGGTCGTCCACATTGCTCTCCGCTCGGTCGGGGAGAAATTGACGCTCCAGCCCCACGGCACCGGCTGCCGGCTGGAGGAGGGGGCTCTGTTCCGTAAGCCGATTGGTCAAGCCGGCCAAGCAGAGCTCGGCAACAGAAGAAAAAGAGAATAAAATAAAACTTACCATAGGCGGGGGATCGGCGCGTAAATACGGCTCCTTGCCGAACCGCCACTCCTCCGTGAGCTTGTAGTTCGCAAGGTAGTTCACCATGTGAGCCACCTCCGCGTGAGGTATCTCCTTGGTGCACAGCCGGCTTGGGTCCCGATGCCCGCTCATCTGGCTTATCATGTGGGGCCGGCCCTGGAGCGGGAGCACTCGGTGCACCATGAAGGCAGCCAGCAAGTCAGGCCCGGTCAGGCCCTCCAACTTCACCAACACCCGGAGCCGCGCAATGGCAGCGACTCCAGAAGGCGACACCGACCTGGCCCGATAGGACCAGTTAGGCCGCTTCCCATCCGGCGGGCCGGCTACATAAGTCGGCAGATTGACCCAGTCGCCCTCCGGGAAGATGCTCTTCATGTAGAGTATGACTGTTGCCACATCTTCACCGACTGGATCAGCCGATGGGAGGAAATGGATTGTCGGTCGCCGACCTCTGCACCGCGATGAAGGTGTCGCATTGCACCGGCACGCTCTTGATGACGGTGCCGAGCTTGGAGTAGAAGAATTCCCCCCAGAGCTCGATGGTGGGGAGGACGCTGAGGAAGCCATTGCACAAAGTACTTGAGACCTACTGCCGCTCCTACTACCGCTCCCCTGCGTAGTCCTTTACGGAAACCCGACACGAAAAATCAAGACCACACCAGGGGCAGTAGTAACAGCGGCACTAACAAGCGGTACTACCACCCTGACTGCGCTACTACCGCTTAGCACCGAGCACCCCTTGTTTTGCACAGCACGGATACTCTAGAGAAGCAGGAAGAAGACAAGGGTGCCAGCGAAGTGTGAATGTGATGATTCCACCCATACTCTTCCGAAATGGATCCCCTCTTGATAGTACGGTTATCCCTACGACTCAATTCCACCGAAAAGAAACGAGGGAAAATAATCTGTCTAAAGTGAAGCCCTCGAGGGGTAACAATCGCATAGTGCCCTTATATTAGATAACCTGAAAAGCTTAATGCACATGATTAGTCCGCAAAAGTATTGTCATCAATCACCAAAAAAACAAGGGAAAATAATGCCCTGACAATCTCCCCCTTTTTGGTGGATTGATGACAACACGGTATTTGCACAAAATATAGTAACTGGAAATTAAGCAAACCCTCTCCCAACAAGATATAGACGGGCTCCCCCTAGAGGTGTGCACCAGGGAAATTAGCATGAAAGGCTATGTGCACATCTTTAGGATCAAACTCCCCCTATATTTTCTAGACAGGCAACATCCTTGCATATAAGAATAATAACAAGTACATCTAAGCAAGGACAAGCATGAGAGCAATAATATATGTGCCGGTAATGAAGCATCTCACATGATAACAGAGTACTTGAGACTAAAGTAGATAAGATAGGGTAGTTCACATATGTCTTACACCATATGGTCTCACTCACAGCCGAAAGAAAGCGAACGAAAACGAACGAACACAACGAACACGAACGAACACGAACACGCAAACACAAAACCCAAAGCAAATCCCTAACTCTCCCCCTTTGGCAGCAAGACACCAAAGGGAAAGGTACGACCCGAGACACGATGGTATTAGATCTCCATGGCATCACCAGTCATGCTCCTCCTCCTCCTCCTCAGAGTTCTCTGCAACACAGGGAGAAGTGTGAACTCTGGTGTCCTCCTCAGTGTCAGACCATGGGCAGTGCAGTCTGATCCAAGACTTCTCATCAGTGATCCGCTCCTCAAAGCCATCTGCAACCTCAAGGCCAACCTGTCTCATAATGGCCTTGTCACGATGACGAGCCATCTTGGCCTCCTTGTGAGCCTTGTACTGGCCCTTGGCCTGAAAGCAGAACAGACGCTTCATCTTCTCCTTGAGTTTCTTTGCCCAAGAGGACTCCTCAGATGGGGGCACATACTCCTGCCCATCATCATCCTCATCATGTGCATCCGATAAGACAATCTCCTGCACTGGAGGTGCCGGAATAGATGTACTCCACTTCTCCTTCTGACGCAGCTCGATAGTATCATGAGAAACCGTATTGTTCGTGACAAGCTCCTCATCTGGAAACTTGGTTGCCCAAGTGTCCTCGATAAGCTGCATAAGATAGGGTCCATAAATGGTGCACTTGCGCTCCATGATAGCAGAGTGAAGTTCAGACCACATCACATGTGACACATCCAGCACCTGCTGAGAGCCCTGCTCTTCTTGACAGAATAGAAGCAAGTCAACAAGGTAAGAGTGCACCTAATCCAAGGTGCCGATCTGAGGAAATAGGGTGTTCCGAAAGATCTGATGCATGATGTCTAGAAAGGGCCAGAGCTCATAAGAAACCTTCCCAGTCACAGACACCTTCCTAGTAGAATAGGGCCAAAGCTTTTCCTTAGGAGTAGCGGCAATCTCCTTATGAGGGTGAAACCCAAGTGGGGTCTGGGCACCCTCATCATTGTACGATAAGCTAACCATGAAGTCCTTCCATGGTGCAGACAGAAGACGACCATTGGTCATCCAAGACAAAGTACGGGCCGGATCATGCCCAAAGTGAACGGTGGCAAAGAACTGGGCCACGAGCTCGGCATCAAAGTTCTTGTTGAAGGTAATGATCCTCTTGATGTCCAACTCCTCACACCTCTGCAGAGCATTCCCAAAGTATGGCAGGTCCTTCTCCATGTGCGAGAGATCGACAGACTTGACCTTCACAAACAAGTTCTTCTTTTGCTTCAAGACATCATGATAGATGGACTGCTAAAACCTGTTCTAGAACGGACGCCTCTGAAGAGCAGGCTCCTGGTCCACATGGTAGGGATTGTGCTTCCTCTTGGTACAGAAATCCATTGCAGACATCTGATTAGCACGCTTGTGCCCAGTGGAGGTCTTCAACGTTGGGACCTTAGCCTTGCGTTTTGGCGGCTCAGTCGAGCCACCCGCAGCAATAGTAGCAGCAGACTCTGGTGCATCCAGAGTGATAACGCTTGGAACCTGTTGCACGGTATGGATTCTTGTGGCGAGCCTGATGCTTGGAGTTACTACCACCTGAAACACACACACACAAGAACCACAAGAGCAAGAGAGTATAAGCCAAGGAAAGACAAACACCAAATATGAAAATTAGGTAGGGACACATGGGCATTGGCATCTTAGGGCGGTAGTACCGTGCACCAAAGCGGTAGTACCACTAGGGTGTAGTGGTAGTACCGCCGGAGCGGTTGTCAGTGGGCTAACACCTACCGCGGCAAGATCCGGTACTACCGGGGATGCAAAAGTCCAAATTTCTATACCTAATCATCAAACTACCTAGTCTAGCAGTCTCCCAAGTCCTTCCTAAGCCTCGATTCAAAAAATAAATCGAGGAATGCAACGAATATAGCCCAAAACCTAGATTCAACAAGGAGAATCAAGGGAGAGAAGAACGGGGGCAATACCGGCATCCATGGCAAGAGGAGAGGGTGGGGAATGATCCCACCGGATGGAACCGAGGGAGACAGCCTGGATCCGGCGGCCCGGCGGCGGACCTTCGGTGCTTGGGGAGTCGCCTGAGAGAGGAGAGGATGAGGAGATGGGGCAAACTGAACGGGTATGGGGGAGTGGTAACTCCCCCTGCCCAATACATATCCCACACACCTAGCCCTAAGTGGTAGGACCGCGCAAAGCGCGGTAGTACTGCTTTGGTGCAGATCTGAAGCACAACGCGCCCAGCTGTACTGCTCCACGGTAGTACCGTGTCGGCAGGGTGGAAGTACCGCTTATAAGCGGTAGTACCACTCTGCTGCTGTGGTAGTACCGCTTAGGCGCCCCAAAGCAGGAACAAGGGGGAAAAGATGGCTTACGCATGACTAGCGAAAAATAGAAAGAACACACAAGACACAAGACAAGCCAAGACAAACCCGAACACAGCCACACCAAAGCACAACCACTCAAAAGAGAGAAGCACAAGCAACAGGAAAAAACACACAGACAAACTCTCGAGAAGAGAGGGTGGTGGTCGAGACCACCTATGTTTGAGCAAAAGGTATGGCGCCGCGAAGAATTATCCTTGGGCCCATGACCAAAACTCGTCTTTGAAGCACAAGTACCATCAAAAATAGCTAATGTGAAAGACTAGATCAATTTATGCATAATGGGGGGAGGGAGAGTTCATTGAGAGAACAACACTCCCCCTGTGTCCATGCCTACACCTAAACAAGACATCATGAAGAGTGTGGTGGGGTGTGCAAGAGTTCAAGCCACATTGCTCGAATCAATGATATTTAGCTCATGCCTTAACTCACGAAATCTTGCTTCATCCAAGGGCTTCATGAAAATATCTGCAAGGTTATCATGAGTGTTAACATACTTGAGCTTGATCTCCCCTCGCCTAATGTGATCCTGGATGAAGTGTACCGAATCTCAATATGCTTCATGTTGAAGTGTTGCACCGGGTTGAGAGAGATCTTGATGGCACTTTCATGGTCACACCAAAGAGGCACTTTGTCACAAGTGACACCGTAATCCTTCAAAGTTTGCCTCATCCATAGAAGTTGAGCACAACAACTACCGGCAGCCACATACTCCGCTTTGGTGGACGAGAGAGATACACAACTTTGCTTCTTAGAAGACCAACTCACTAAAGAGTAACCAAGCAATTGGCACCCTCCGGAGGTGGACTTCCTATCCACTTTTTCTCCCGCCCAATCTGGGTCTGTATAGCCCAAAATATCAAAGTTGGCTCCTCTTGGGTACCACAAACCAAAGTTTGGGGTATGAGCCAAATATCAAAAGATTCGCTTGACCGCCACAAAGTGGCTTTCCTTAGGTGCGGCTTGAAACCGTGCACAAATTCCCACACTCAACATGATATCCGGTCTAGATGCACAAAGGTAAAGCAAGGATCCAATCATGGAGCGATATACCTTTTGATCCACCGCTTTCACTACAAAAAAAAATACACTTCCATGATGATACGTGTTTGTCACAGTAGGTCGTGTTTTTTGTCATGCATGTATATCCATGACGATTTTATGACAGAATCAAGATAGTCCTACCTGTGTTGTCGTAGAAGCGTTCCATGACATTACCAAAATTATCATCACGGAAGTGTCCACTTCCATGACGATAAATCATGCGTCACAGAAGTGCTTTCGTCAAGGGTGACCGACATGTGGCATCCACCGTAACGGAACACCGTTAAGCTATCAGGTTGGATTTTGGATTCGATAACCCGTTAACAGCACCGACCAATGGGAAATTTCCACGTGTAAAATTCTTATTGGCTAGACGAAACACGTGTCGGCTCGTCAGTGGGTCAGATAGGCGCTATGATATGTCGACACGTGCCACGGCCCACCATCGGCCCATTTAGCTTACAAAGCCGGCCCGTTTGACTTGGTCAAAAGTTAACGGGCTGGCCCATGAAAAGCCTATTAACGGTCTCTTCGCAAATAGCCCATTTTATGGCCCGTTAACTCACGGCCCGTTAGGCCCTAAAGGAAATCGGCCCAACAACGTCATGTGGGTCGTCGAATATACCACCAGCCCATTTCACTTTCGGCCCATGTATGGCCCACGACGTCTTTCGGTCCATATGAGGCCTTCGTATCTTTCGGCCCTTTGCAGGCCCACGGTGACTCTAGCCCATAATGAACAGTAATTTTCTTTGTACCCGTTAACGTCCCGTTATTTACATGGGCCGTTTCCAGCCCGTGTTAGCTTTCGGCCTATTGATGGCCCATACGTTCTTGGGCTCCTTTTCGGCCCTCGATTACTTCCGGCCCGTTACTGGCATGTTCCCCTAATGGGCCAAATTCGGCCCATGGCAAGAGTCGGCCCGTTACTGGCATGTTCCCCTAATGGGACAAATTCGGCCCATGGCAAGAGTCGGCCCATTACTGGCGTGTTCCCCTAATGGGCCAAATTCGGCCCATGGCAAGAGTCGCCCAGTTTCTGGCATGTTAACCCATTGCGCCGTTTCCAACCCGTCCTATATTCTGGCCCATTAACGACCCGTTATGCCTATGACAGAATTAAGCCTTTGCTGTCCTACGGCCTGTTAACAGCCGGTTACCATGCTGGGCCGATACCAATTATGCCCGATTACAGCCCATGTAGACCCATTTATCCGACGGCCCGAGGCCCACCGATTACAGGCCCATTTATCGATGGCCTGAGGCCCACCGATTACAGGCCCATTTATCGATGGCCCGTAGGAGACCCATGGATCCTATGGCCCGTATATGGCCCATGGTAGTTGCGGACACTAGCAAACCAAGGAAAAAGAAGACTAGGAAATAAATAAGGTCAAAACTAACGCTAGGCTATTAAGGCGATTGCACAAATTACATCCACTCGGCATCAAAGATCGCCACCAGTGCAAATATAGGGAACACCCTACACTATACAAAAATGGCTTGCTGTTTTCTTCAGCCGGTGGCTGCACGTTAAGAATAAATTTTGTATCGCACCAAAACAAATTACAACTATATAACAAAAGGAAGGTTGGCATAAAACTTAACAGTCTAGCAGATAAATGCACCACCAGAAGTTCAGAAGCTCAGTTCATTTGACCTGAATGTTATGTTTTCATGTTGTATTGTTCGATGGAGCACCATAACACTCGCCTTCATTTCCCCTAGGCTCCTGAATAACATAGCAAATGTCTGATAGTCTGGTTTCAAAACCATGCATATCTTGACGACATTGAGCAATGTTTCTGCTTGTTTCACAAAGGGTCTCTGTTAGGGAATGGACTTGTGTCTGGAGCGCAGATACAACATTGCTTTGAGCTTGCATATCTTGATCATGAGGCAGTTTGGACGATATTGCCTTAACAACCAACCCAGTATTATGCAGGAACGTGCTTTTGGCACTGTTAGTGGACAGGTACTGACCCACTGCAGCAAGAGCTGACATTGCGGTTATATTTGCCTCACCACCTTCAAAAGGTGGCAGTTCCACCATTTTTTCCATAGCTCACTAAAAAGTTCAGGTTTTACATTATTAGTACCAGAACAGAAGATATTAAGGAGGCAGCAAAACCAAACAAAATAGCTTTGGTCTATATACAGAACTTATTCTGGTGAACCCATGTAAAATATTAGTTGTATTTTATTGCAAAGTACATAATAAAACTAGGTTCCAAACATATGACCATGTACCATCGCTAATGTATTGTCTATTTCTTCACATTGTATTGAGGGCTAAGGATAAAGAGACGAAGTTTATAATACGGTAAGCATAGTATGACATCATTCATATCACAAAACAACTGAGAACAGACAAACAGGCAATTGTAACGTTGTGTGGGCAAGTCCAGCACGGAACTAGCTTATGGGTCAAGATCAAAGGAACATCACTCCTCTCTTTTAAACCTTGTAAGGTGCAATGATACGCTAAGACAATTGTGTATAAAATTGAAAAGAGTAATAGACATTGGTTGCAAACCATGCAGTTCAAGGCACAAGTCAGAGTAAGTAGTAGTTAAAAGGCATGAGGATTAAGGACTTACAACAGCGGCTTTGACTGGTGTAGTCATGCCCTTCTTCTTGCTGGTGTTACAGTCCTTGAAGATTTCCACAGCATTTGGTTCAGGTACTTTTTGGTCCTTGCGGGCTTTTCCTCTGCATTTCGAACAAGTCAATATAGATCTGATAAAATGGTATAGCTAAAAGAGTGAAACAACAGCTAATTACAAGAGCCTTGCAGTGTGCAATATAGCTACAAGATCCTGTCGTCTGTTGGAATTTCACTTTCATACGGTTGGCCTTGTTCTTTGAACAGTTCACCTACAAGAAGATAGATTTGTGTGGAACATGCGTAAATAGGACTAACATGTGATCTGATCACATATATATATAATGTACCTGATACTTCGGATCAGACCAATGTTTAACAAGGCCCCTCCAATCTTCATCCGATATATTTTCCACTGGTGATGTTTCGGAAAGTTCACTGTTAGACATGCCTTCAAAGTGAGTTTTCCTCAAGTTATACCGATATTGTCGCAGAGCAGACTTGAAAACATGGGTGCAAGCTTGTCTGGTTGCATCATCTTGGCTATCCAACTTGAACCTCATCTGTTGAAAATTATGGGAGTCTCATTATCAGCAACCTAGAAAGTATGGGACAGAGCAAGACGATATTACTAGTTTCCATACATAACCATACTTATAGATAAATGGTCGAGGAAGGTGTTGAACTGGGTTTCGTCTTTGGCATTCCTGTACTGAATCCATGGTGGGAGGATATGTACATGACACCTGACGGCAGCCGCTGCCTCTGATACTAACTTGGCTGACTCTGTAGCATCGCCTCAAAACGGATCTCCATTCTTCCTCCTCTAGATTTAGTTAACCTATCGAGCATTATCCCTGATGTTTGTTTCCTCTTGCGCCTAGGTGCTAGTCCAACAACGAACATAGGAAGTGTTAGTGTACATCAAACTGTGAGACTACATATAAAGAAGCATGCAACTGTAACTTGACTCTAGCAACTACCTTCTTGATGTTGAAGCTCACAAGGTTCATCTTATATTTCCAACTTGTCTTGTGTCAAGAGTGCTTGGGAAGTAGTGTCAGGTGGCAAGGGAGCTTGGGAACGTGCTGCTAGCTCAGTTGACACACGAGTAAGTCGTGCAGATGGTAGTACTGTGGTAGGTGTTGCAAGAACTAGGACTGTCTCTGCTTGTTTGGTGGCATCTATTTGTTTCTATTTGGCTTTTTTTGCACCTCGTGTAGCATGTGATGTCATGTTTGTAGAATTTTCCGCTGGACTTTGACCTTCTATTGCACCATCAGTACCAGCAGAATCTGCAGGATTCATCCGCTTCTCATTCCCTGCCATTCTGTGTTTCTTCCTCTTTCTCTGTGCCATGTTAAGTCAAGCCAACAAGAAAAACAAATAACAATTTAGTTCTTCAGAACAAATTGATGTGTGATGCAGACGAACTGAACATTGATGTTAGACAACCACATGATAGGAGGATGTAATATGTATGAAAAACAGGACGGAAGAGATAACCAGAACTATGATGTGTAAACTAAGAAGAAGACATTTCACCAAATTAGAAGCAATGCAATGGAAGATAGACACCATATGAAAGATGCTACAAATATCGCTCTGCCAAGTTAACAGTGTCTCATCATAAATGGCATTTAAGTTTAAACAAATGTGAAGCAGTACAAGAAATAAATCATATGCAAGATGCAAACAACATCACACTACCATGTTAGAGGTCTCTCGTCATTAGTGCCATTGCATATTCACAGCATTGCATATTCATAGCTTATGATGTGTAAACTAAGGAGAAGGCATTTCAACAAATTAGAAGCAATGAAAGCTAGACACCATATGAAAGATGCAACGAATATCACTCTACCAAGTTAATATTGTCTCGTCATAAGTGCCATTTCAACAAATTAGTAATACAAGCTAGAAAAGAATGTGAGATGTAACCTATATCACACTCCGAATTCAAACGTGTCTTATGATAAGTGATTGTTGCAGGTTACACAACAGTAGTAATTTGATGTGAGAACATGGTGCGATAGACAGATATTGTATGTTCTAGAAACAGGAACACGTGTCTTATTCAAGTATAATGTGTAAAGTAAGCAGATGGAATTCAACAAAATTAGAAGCAATACCAGCTAGACATCACACATAACATGCAACCACATATAACAGTGCCAAGTTAGAGGGAGCACCGGTGATGCTGCACTAGGGGAGACGTGCTCATCATAAACACAGCTTTGTTGAGTGTCTATGCATGTGTTGTCTTGGAAATCATCTTGGGGGTGTGGAGGAGTAGAAATTGTAGAGGCCCTCCATTCGGAAGGAGCACCTTTATCCGCTGCCTTGCTAACTTCCTTCCGCTTTATTGATTTTGAATTGTCAAGTAAAACCAACAAGAAAAAGCAATAAAATTCTCTCTTTAGAACTCATTCATGCATGATACTGACAATCACTACTTTGATGTAAGGCAAACACATGATACCAGGATGGAATATGTATGAAAAACAGGACGGCATGGCATGTTCACAACTGTTTGTGTAAAATAAGTAGAAACCATTCCAGCAAATAAGAAGCAATGCAAGCTAGACACCACATGAAAGATGCAACCAATATGACTCTGCCAAGTTAAAAGTGTCCCATCATAAATGGAATTTCAACAAATTAGAAGTAGGGCATGCTATAAATCATATGAAGGATGCAACTAATATCGCACTGCATATACTAAAGGTGTCTCGTCATATTGATTGATGCGGGATACAAAAAACAATAGTTTTATGTAAGGACATGCTTAATAGACAGATGTACTATGTACTAAATACAAGAAGGCATGTCACATTAACAGGTATAATGTATAAGCTAAGCAGACTAGCACATGCAGTTTAACCAGATTGGAAGAATTACAATCTAGACACCATATGGAACATGCAACCACATATCACACTGCCAAGTTAGAGCAAGCACCTACGATGCTAGTGTACGAGAAATGATGTAATCAACTACAAAGCTACGTTCACTATCTTCATCTAGCATTTCTGTTTCTTGAGAATCATGTCGGGAGGCTGAAGCTGCATTCTTTAAATGAGGAGTAGTCCCCTTGCCTGCCTGCCTCGTCATAAGTGATTGATGAGGGATACACAAGAACATTAGTTTGATGTAAGAACATGGTTAATACACAGATGTACTAGTATGTACCAAAAACAGAAAGGCATGTCATATTCAAAGGTATAATGTGTAAGCTAAGCAGATGCAATTTAACCAAATTGGAAGCAATACAAGCTAGACATCCGGCTGGAGTGGTGAGCATGATCATCTAGGACCTGAGAGCCTGGTGGGAGGCGGGCTGCTTCGCCACCATCGCAGCTTTTTAGTTGGCTTCCAGGTGATGCCTATCTTTGCTGGGCTTGTCACTGGCTCGGCCAGTGCCCTAACTAGCTATTTGTCTTCTGGTGCTCACAGGATGGTGATCATGTAAAAAAATATCTTTCCTTATCTTACCGACTTCGGCCTTTCGAATACAAGCTTGATATCATATGGAACATGCAACCACATATGACACCGCAAAATTAAAGCAAGCACCTGGGATGGTGGTTCATTGCGAGCGAGGTCATCAACTCCAGAGCTACGTTTACTGTCTCCATCTGCTGACACTGCACCCTTTATAGCGCTATAACATGTCTTGCCTACCCGCATACAAAGCTGGAGTGACTTCTCTCTTTTCTTTGCTGCTTCTCTTTCGGTAGGAGAGTCTGAAATACCCTTGCATAAAAACACAATAGTGAGAGTATGGTTGAAGTGTGTGCAGAACTAGTGCATTATAAAAGTAGCAGATAGCAGGCGGCTGAAAAATAAATGACAGGAGACATATGATAGCTCTACAACATTGCATGGCAAACAAAATTAGATTCTACTCTGTATGATTTTGTAATATATGAGCACAGGAAGTGCAGGTACTCCTCCAGCACACCACCGCATGTGGTCATATCTAAGATAACAGTCGACTAAAAATAAATAGGTCAGTCGATTTTTTTAATGAACTGTCCGATCTATAAGGAATAGGCAGATGGCCTTCGTTTACCTCCCGCCAGTCACTATTGACGATCTTTCTCGAACTGCCAACGACCATCGGCCCAGACCCCTGCCTCCGCCGCCCCGCCCTCCCATCGACCTCACACCACCGCCATGCTTGGCAGCGCCCCCAGGCCATCCCTTTAATCCCGGCCGACCTCCAGATCGGGCGCCAGTAGCTCTAGGCTGCACACGCCCCTAAGATAAACACCAAGGCGCTGCTTCCCTGGCGTAATAGGCGTACTAGCGCCTGTTACGCAGGGGAATGCTTCCATTAATTGGGAATCAACTAGCCAAAAATTGAAATTCAGGGGGGCGACGAACCTCTAGCTAAGGTGAAATAGTATATGAGGAGAAACCTTGTGCATCGCGAGTTACTAGGAACATCTAGTATCAAGAGGAAGCGGTCAACTAGTGTCTTCTATGGGATGAATACTGTGCAAGCAGAGATGTAAGATTTGCACGAATAAGGGAAGAGGAGTACCTTTTTCGGTTGCCGGTGTGGTCACCTCCACATGTCGCGCTGATCTTCTTCTTTTTACCGGGGAAACCGATGTTCTGGAGGGTGCAGGCTTGGACGAACCCATGGCCAAATTGTTGACTGTGTTGCCGTGGCTGTATGTCGGCGGATGGAAGCAGATCCGAGGCGGCGAAGGACGACATAGCAGGAACAGCTCCGGTGCGGTGGAGGGTTGCGAAGTTGGAGCGGTAGCGGTGAGGCGCGGGATGGCGTGGTTGAATTGGCTTGGGTACGGACGGCTCGGCCTCGGCTTCAACTACTAGCCATGGAGGGCGTTGCGATTGAGGTTGCGGTGGACGACGACGTAGGGGTATCGGCTCCGGCGTGGTGGAGGAGGGTGGCGGTTGATGGGTGGGATGGGGTGGCGGACGGAGGACGCCGGGGTTTCGCAGCTGGTGGAGAGGTAGTTTTGGCGCCCATGGAGTACAAATGGGGAATCGGACGGGTGGGGGGAACCATGTTTCACTCTGGGACGCGCTTGTTTTTGGCTTTTTTGAACAGAAGATGGAACACGCTTGTTTGGGACGCGCTTGTTTGAAATTTGGGGAAAGTACAAACTTTTCCCCCCTCTTAAATTTCGGACCTACTGCGGGTCGTTGGTAGGATGGTTATCCCAGGTGTCCCAAATAGTGGGCGGGAGCAATTTCGGCCGCGCGCATGTGTGCTTAGGCGGCCATTGTGTATGAATGTTTTTCGGAGGCGGTTGCGTGGCGTCTAGATGAAGCTACAAACCTACCCCAGTTTAGACCTTTGGACGTCGGGCCGGTAGGTTTCATGGGTCGGAGTTATTAGAAAAGTAATTTCCTTGTCCTACCAAACATTGGTCTCATGCGGTTTCGGGCGAGTAGAGGCTCTTTTGGCGCTTCGTTCGAAATTTTGAAACACAAGCATTCACGTTTAGAGTACTCTTGAACTATGAGGATTGACCTAAATAGACAACATTATATTTGACCTTGTATGTTTGAAAACCTAATTAAATTATCCGCTTCTTTTTGAAATTTTGACACTTGAAAATCCTATAACTATGATTATTTTAGAATGGAGGAGCTAAATTTGAATCTATTTTGTACACGACTACATATGCTATTATGTACAAAATCAGAGCAAAGATTGGTGCCCCCATAATTTAGGTATGGTTTACAAATGCCATGATATCAAATTAAAATAATTGAATGGACTTCATATTGAATTCGATTTTTTTAAACCACCTTAAGTTGAATTCAAATGTATGCTAGTTCATAGGTAGCTATTTATAATGTCCATTGTGTAACTTTCGTTGTATAATGTGCTTTACACACACAACATGAAATATACTCATGTTTATATTCGATTGCTAAAGCGATGTATTGTCTGGAGTTCAAATACTAACTATGTGGATCAATTGTGTCGAATAATAACATAGACATGCTCAAATTCGATATAATCTAGATGTTTGATGGATCAATGGCCGCTCCTTACGCGAATTGCAAATATCATGATCCCATCCTAATATTTGGATACAATTTATATCTTTAATCAATGTGTAGAGCAGTCTTTTACGTGTAGTTTCACTCTCCATCGGTGGTCTCTCACACATGCTCACACACTCTCTCCCGAGGTGTCTTTCTCACACACATGCTCTAGATATAACCCTCCCTCCCTCTCGTAACCATTTACAACTGTTTTCACTAACCTTTATCACAAGCACTTGTCCTCTCGCAAACATACACACGCACAATCCTCATCGACCCTTTCTATATACATGGACCTGCCTATGTGTCTCATGTACGCACATTATCTTTACGCCTGTCTCTCAAGCATTGTCTCACACCTCTCTTCCTAATCGACGAGTATGATTCTAGCAGAGCATTCTGTAGGATGCCCCTTAAAGTTAGGTTGGATGAATAGTAATATCAGAGATAAAGGGTTACCTTAGTTCGAGAACCTAGGGTTACAAATCCTAGACGGCTTTATCAGTGGACACAGAGTCCTTCACAATTCTGCTATCTTTGTCTTGTACGACTAGTCATCCATGGGTCTTCCTAAATGCGTCACGGGCCGACCAATGTGGCGCGGGACGAAACCGAACAAAGGGCCTCACCTCGACCCACCGAACCTCATGCGGTGACACACCCTCTGCCCCCACGTCTCATTATCATCTCACAGCCACACATACCAACACAAACACCACACACACAGAAAATTTCTCCTGGTGCCTCTGTTCCCTCCCCCCTTGCATATACACACTCAAGGGAATGGAATCTCTTGTCGTGACGTCA